>NC_133336.1:27177066-27181576 GCF_042186555.1 Aquarana catesbeiana | reverse complement strand
ATATGGGGGGGGGGGGTAGGTTTGGTGACCCCAGTAGTGACATATGGGGGGGGTAGGTTTGGTGACCCCAGTAGTGACATATGGGGGGGTAGGTTTGGTGACCCCAGTAGTGACATATGGGGGGGGGGGTAGGTTTGGTGACCCCAGTAGTGACATATGGGGGGGTAGGTTGGTGACCCCAGTAGTGACATATGGGGGGGGGGTAGGTTTGGTGACCCAGTAGTGACATATGGGGGGGGGGGGTAGGTTTGGTGACCCCAGTAGTGACATATGGGGGGGGTAGGTTTGGTGGTGACCCCAGTAGTGACATATGGGGGGGTAGGTTTGGTGGTGACCCCAGTAGTGACATATGGGGGGGGTAGGTTTGGTGGTGACCCCAGTAGTGACATATGGGGGGGTAGGTTTGGTGGTGACCCCAGTAGTGACATATGGGGGGGGTAGGTTTGGTGGTGACCCCAGTAGTGACATATGGGGGGGTAGGTTTGGTGGTGACCCCAGTAGTGACATATGGGGGGGGTAGGTTTGGTGGTGACCCCAGTAGTGACATATGGGGGGGGTAGGTTTGGTGGTGACCCCAGTAGTGACATATGGGGGGGGGTAGGTTTGGGACCCCAGTAGTGACATATGGGGGGGTTAGGTTTGGTGACCCCAGTAGTGACATATGGGGGGGAGGGGTAGATTTGGGGACCCCAGTAGTGACATGGGGGGGTAGATTTGGTGACCCCAATGGTAGTATATTGAGGGGGGTAGTAGATCCGGTAGGCCCTTTATACATATATTGGGGTGTAGGTGTACCCCTTTTTGCAGTCTTATAATACATCTCCATGGCGGGGCTCCCATGTTCTCTCCTCCTACAAAGGCGTGTCGGCGGTTTGCTGTGAGCGGACACGTAAGATCCGGAGGTACATCAAATCAGAGCGGAGTTCCTCTGTGTGTCTCGGATGAGACTCCTCCCACTGCGCTCTCACATTCCTGAAGGGAAATGATGTATTGCAGGGATATATTCAGTATTTTATGGTCTGTTTGATTTTTCTTCATTTTCATTCTCTAGGACGGCTTACATGAGGGATGGCTCCGCCCACTTACAGCGAAACAAGACTGGGAGTTTTAAAGGGCTCCCAGGGGCCAGTAGCCTCATGTCATCTGTTTCCTGTAACACTTTCACCTCCTGGTTTATTATACCCCCCGACCTTTTCAACTGGGATTTGGTGACCCCCAGTAGTGATATATCCGGGTGGGGGTGGAACAGATACGGTGACCCCAGTAGTGATCTATTGAGAGCAGGGTGCATATGGTGACCCCCCCCCCCCAGTAGTGATCTGTGGGGAGAGGGGTGCATATGGTGACCCCCCCCCCCAGTAGTGATCTGTGGGGGAGAGGGGTGCATATGGTGACCCCCCCCAGTAGTGATCTGTGGGGAGAGGGGTGCATATGGTGACCCCCCCCCAGTAGTGATCTGTGGGGAGAGGGGTGCATATGGTGACCCCCCCCCAGTAGTGATCTGTGGGGAGAGGGGTGCATATGGTGACCCCCCCCCAGTAGTGATCTGTGGGGAGAGGGGTGCATATGGTGACCCCCCCCAGTAGTGATCTGTGGGGAGAGGGGTGCATATGGTGACCCCCCCCCCCCAGTAGTGATCTGTGGGGAGAGGGGTGCATATGGTGACCCCCCAGTAGTGGTCTGTGGGGAGAGAGGCTCCATATACTGACCCCGGTAGTGGTCTGTGGGGAGAAGAGGGGGTGCATATGCTGACCCCCAGTAGTGGTGTGTAGGGAGAGGGGTGCATATGGTGACCCCCCCCCCCCAGTAGTGATCTGTGGGGAGAGGGGTGCATATGGTGACCCCCCAGTAGTGGTCTGTGGGGAGAGAGGCTTCATATACTGACCCCAGTAGTGGTCTGTGGGCTCCATATACTGACCCCGGTAGTGGTCTATGGGGAGAGAGATGCATATGGTGACACCAGTAGTGATCTGTGGAAAGAGGGGGTGCATATGCTGACCCCCAGTAGTGGTGTGTAGGGAGAGGGGTGCATATGGTGACCCCAGTAGTGGTCTGGGGGGCTGCATATGCTGACCCCGGTAGTCTGTGGACTGCATATGCTGACTCAAGTAGTGGTCTGTGGGGTCAGAGATGCATGTGTTGACCCCAGTAGTGATCCGTGGGGGGAGGGCTACATAAGGTAACCCCAGTATTGATATATGGGGGGAGGGGTACATATAACCCCAGGTAGGAATATATGGGAGCAGGTAGATTTGGTGACCCCAGTAGTGACCTGTGGGGGGGAGGCACATATGCGAACCCCCTGTAGAGATTGGGGGGGGCACAGGTATCTTTGGTGAACCCAGTAGTGACATTTTGAGGGGTGCTGACCCCAGTAGTGGTCTGTGGGGAGAGTGATGCATATGGTGACCCCCAGTGTTGATCTGTGGGTAGAGGGGGTGCATATGGTGACCCCAGTAGTGGTCTGTTGGGGGGGGGGGGGGGTGCATATGATAACTCCAGGTAGGAATATATGGGAGCAGGTAGATTTGGTGACCCCAGCAGTGACTTGTGGGGGGGAGGCAGGGGTGGGGGGTGTGGATATGGTGACCCCAGTAGTGAATATTGGTAGAAAGTGATTATCTGGTGATCCAAATAGTGTTTGTTTTTGGGGTTTTTTTGTGGGGAGGGGGGTGGTTTATTCTAGTAGTAGGGTGATCCAATGATTCCATTAAAGACCTTTGGGGGGGTACATAGTGACCCCAGGAAGTGATGTATTGGGGGAGAAGGGGGGGGGGTGGAGTAGATCCATTGTCCCCAGTAGTGATATTTCTTCTGTCTCCTGCAAACACATGCACACACCCCCCCCCCCCCCCCCCCCTAAAAATCCTTAAGGACAGTGAGTAACTTTTTTTTTTTGTAGTGGTCTCATAAAGTACTGAGGCTAGTGGCTCTCCCTTTTATACCCCTTTTTTTTTTATTCTTGTATTTCTGTGAAGGTGGGTGAAGCCATCTCTTCATGTGACACATCCTGGAGGATTCCTGGAAATTGAGGTCATCAGGTAATAAATCATTTTATTTTTTTGTCTAGATATACGCTTTGACGTAACGCCTGTTTGGTATCGCTGTGTACCACAATGAACATGGAGCAGAGAAAGCGGAAGAGAGAGTTGTCTGAGGCGGTCCGAATGAAAATCATAGACCAGCATATCAAAGGTAAAGGCTACAAGACCATCTCCAAGCAGCTTGAGGTCCCTGTGACTACAGTTGCAAACATTATCAGGAAGGTGAAGGACCACGGTAGCGTAGCCAACCTCCCCGGACGTGGTCGCAAGAAGAAAATCGACCCCAGCTTGATCAGCAGGATTGAGCGAATGGTAGACAAAGAGCCAAAGAAAACCTCTAAAGAGATACAAGCTGAACTCCAAGGCCAAGGTACATCTGTGTCTGATCGCACTATCCGCCGCTTCTTGAACGAGAGCGGGCTCAAAGAAAAGAGACCCAGAAGAAAAGAAAAATCAAAAAAAAAAAGACCATGCATGTTGACAAGCCACAATGCTTCTGGGTGTACGGATGTGGCAAAATGAGCTTTCAGGAAAGTCCCATCAGCTCTATGTTCACATAAATATTATTATTTTTTTTATTATTAAAGTAATACCATACCAACTGTGAAACATGTAGAAGGCTAGGTTTTGCTTTTGGAACTAGATGTGTACCTCAAAATGGGATTTTAAGGGCAATGCAGAAATTGGCAGTGTTGAATTATAGTTAAAAAGAAGTTTATTGATACAAAAACGAATAGGATATACATGAACATACACATTGATCTAGTTAAGAATAATTATAAAAACATCAGATATATGGAAACATATGATGCATCCTACTGCTAGTTACAAGTACCACCCCCGATAGGTGTGATGGCGTCCTGATAGCAGATTTCCAACGCGTTTCAACTTATTGTAGGGATAAAGTCTTCCTCAGGGAGGGACTGCATCACATTCTAAAATTTTAAGTAACAATTTTAGAATGTGATGCAGTCCCTCCCTGAGGAAGACTTTATCCCTACAATAAGTTGAAACGCGTTGGAAATCTGCTATCAGGACGCCATCACACCTATCGGGGGTGGTACTTGTAACTAGCAGTAGGATGCATCATATGTTTCCATATATCTGATGTTTTTATAATTATTCTTAACTAGATCAATGTGTATGTTCATGTATATCCTATTCGTTTTTGTATCAATAAACTTCTTTTTAACTATAATTCAACACTGCCAATTTCTGCATTGCCCTTAAAATCCCATTTTGAGGTACACATCTAGTTCTAAAAATTACAAGGGATGTTGGCAATGACACGGCCAACCCTCTGAGTCATACATTTATGTAAACAGGTTTTGCTTTTGTGGCTGGTTTGCTGTGTCTGGCGCAGGGTTCCTTGAGCCTGCCGGGTATGATGAAATCAAGACTATGAAGAAATTCAGGAGCAAAATCTCTGAGTCGTAGGTCATGCGGCCTGAAACGAACAAAAAAAA
>NC_133336.1:25104566-25357066 GCF_042186555.1 Aquarana catesbeiana | reverse complement strand
TGTGATTCCTAATGTGATGGGGTTAGTTTGTTACAATAAAAGAAAAATATCAGAGAGAACTTTTTTAGGGTATGCTTGGTTTGCAAGACTGGAGGTTTGCACAAATAAAGACTGCAATCACTGAGCATTTCTTTATTGACCACCAAGTTACAGAATATTACAGTTTTCAATGTCTGCATTTATCTTCTGGCCATTACTATTATTTGTTTCATATCATTAATATTTCTGAAAATAATTTTGTGGTATAGAGCAGCCCTGGGTGTTAAATATGCTAAATGCATCACATTCCTCATTTTACTTTATCAATGATTACATTGGCTGTCAATAGAAAAGTGCCACCTTACATCGGTGCTCAGTAACATGCCCACTTACACTGGTGGTCAAAGGGGAATGGACTTCTTTAATTGGTGGTTAGTGAAATGCTCCCCTACACAGAGAGAGCTAAGCAAATCGTTGGTGTCATTGGTTATTGGAGAGGCAAAAACCTCTAATTGCTCAAGGGTCAGTACCTCTGAAGCCACCCCAGGTGTCAGGGCCTGGACTTGAACCTGGGACCTCTGCTGTGTGGCAATGACTTTTCTCGCTAAGTTTCCTGAGATGCTGGACAGTACCCTGTCTGATTCATTGGACAACCCTGCCTTGTACCTTGACTTCTGCTGAACCTTGAACTCCTTGCTCCTCCCATGAACTTCCTGATTTAAACCATGTCTCTGCACTTCCTGTTTGCCAGAATATTGTGCTCTCTCCAGCCAATATCTTGCTCTTGTCTTTCCTGGCATCCATATTTTGCTACCACTCGTTACCAACCTTTGACTTGTTCCTCAACAACGCTTCTGCCTGATCCCTACCTGCAACCACTTGTTACTGACCCTTGGCTTGTTTACTGACTACACTTCCATTTGGTCCCTACCTGCTATATCTGCTACTGGACCCTGGCTTGCTCACCTCCTGGTGGGGCGAGCCTGTAGACTGCAACCTGGTACTAAAACCCATCTCCACCATCAGCAGCTCTGGTGAACACCGGTTAGTATTTAGACTCCGCACTTCAGGTGAGCCCACGTCATCCGCCAGGGTGACCTATTGTATACCTATCATGCCAGTCGTTGGGAGTCCCCCTATTGCTATAACTACTGGCCTCCGAGCCTGACCCTGATTGTGACCCAAGGGTTCTGGAAACCTGGTTGAGTAAAGACATGCCTGCTCATTTTGACAGTCACTAGAGTAGTGCACCCTTACATCAGTGCCCAGTCCCCTTACACTGGTGGTCTTTTATTAGTCATTAGTGAAATGCTTCCTTACACTGGTGGTTAGTGGAAAAGGGAGTTCTTATATAGGTGTAGAGGTGGTCAATGGGGAAGGGCCTTCTTATAAAGATTTATAGGTGCTCAGTGGAAAAAGGCTATATTAGATTGCTGATCAATGGAAAGAAAGTCCCCATCTCTGGAGCTCAGTGACATGCTCCCTTACATTGGTGGTCAGAGATAAAGGGACTTTCTTATATAGATCAGTGAGGAAGGGCCCTCTTAGATAGGTGTACAGGAGGTCAGTGCAGAAGAGCCTTCTTATATAGGTGTATAGGTGGTCACGGGTCTTTTTTACCCAGACGCTAGGTGCAGGAATTCACCCACACCCCCACCCTACAGGGGAAGAGCTTTTCAGATCAGAGGGTGGGTATGGCCAAATAGCACTAACAGTGGGAGTGTTTTTAAAAGGCATTGTTAAATAATAGCAGTGCATTACTCACAATGTTTAGGTGTGCACTACATACAGAGTGCAGAGTTCAGGAGTGAACTACATACATGGTGCAGAGTTCAGGAGTTTGCTATGCACAGAGTGCAGAGTTCAGGAATATGCTACATGTAGGGTGCAGAGTTCTGGAGTGTGCTACATATAGGGTGCAGAGTTCAGGAATGCACTACATACAAGGTGCATGGCTCAGGAGTGCACTACATACAAGGTGCAAGGCTCAGGAGTACACTACATACAAGGTGCAGGGCTCAGAAGTGTGCTACGTATATGGTGAAAGGCTTAGGAGTGTGCTACATACAAGGTGAAGGGAGCAAGAGTGTGCTATGTACAGGGTGCAGGGTTCAGGGGTGTACCATGTACAGAGTGCAAGGCTCAGGTGTGCGCTATGTACAGGTTGCAGGGCTCAGGGATGCGCTATGTACAGGGTTCAGGCCAGTTTACCCGAAAATTTGCCAACCTCTTCCCCCTTGCAGTACAGGCTCTGCTCTCATCCCCAGATCCTCTCTCCCCACCTACAGTGTAGCAGAGCGAGGAGCTACCGCAGAAGAACAGCAACAATGTACAGTGCGCAGGCTACCGGTGTGGGCTTCAAGAGGAGCTGCTGCAGAGACTACAGCGGCTGTGCACATCCCCTATGCCCCTGCTCTTATAGGCATGTACCAGGGCAGAGAGGGTTCTGTGCGCACCCTCAGGAGAGGTGCGCTGTCATTTGTGCACACTGAAGGGCTTCTGTGTGTGCAAGTGACAGTAGTAAGCGGGGAGCAAGGGGCAAGGGCCGGAGGTGGCGGAGCTCAGTTCCGCCACGTTCCAGTTGGAAAAAAGCCTTGGGTGGAGGAGGACCCTCTTAGATAAGTGTATAGGTGGTCAGTGGAGAAGGGTCTTCTTAGATTATCATTTAGTGGGAAGAAAGTCCACTTTACAGATAGCTAAGCAGATCATGGTGTCACATGACAAGTTGCACAAGTGTGAACGGAGCCTAAAGTCCATTTGTTCCAAAAATCAAACAAAATCTTTCAAATGGCAAACGCAAGTTCTGATATTTTTATCCCAAGACCTTTCCTAAGAATTTTTGTTGGAGATCCTGTCCATCTACAACCAGCTTTCGTAAATCAACCCAATGCATCTGTAATTGTGCAACAATTTTCTGAAATCTGTCTCCCAGTGTTTTCCAGATCTGAGCCGCTAAGAACTGTATACGATCTGGCACTGGTGCAGCTCACAAAAAGTGACAATTACGCAAGGTTAAGGGAGACGTTTACACCATTCGCAGATTTCCCGCCAAGCGCATTTCCTCTCCACCTAGCCCCATGTCTTGTAAACAGATTCCATTATTCTGTTTTGCTCTCTATAACGACCTGACATTTTGATCCCAGCTGGAGCCCAGAGTGTCTCAGCTTCCCTCCGTCTTAATGACCAGCAGCTGATTGGCTCCACTAACCCCCGAAAACCCGAAAAATATCGCAGCGCAAATTAAAAGTGGAGTGGGAGGTTTGAGACAGTTAACTTGACTAACACAAACTAATAAGAGAGGATTTCCTCCAGATTAGATGTGATCTCTTTAATAACTTTCTAAATGTCACCTCCGCCGGTTTCCCCCGAGGAGGCGCGTATGCTGCGTTGCCTTTCTGAAAAATGAAATGGATTCAGAAAGCGAAAGCTGAAGTCGCCACGATACTCAGCTTTCATCTCCCTCGCTTTATATTTCCTGCTCTGGAGTTTAATGTAACAAAGCAGAAGTGACGGTACAACCTGAACATTGGCCTTTGTCATTTCCTGGAATGTAAGAGCGAAAGCACAAATGGAATGCTCTGTTAATGTTATGATGGCTGACCTTCAACTCAATTCCCACCCAACGCATAAAAACCAACTCACTCAGCAATTGTTGTTTTATACCAAAGGGCCCGTTTAGATCGATACTACTGTGCAAAAGTTTTAGGCAGGTGTGAAAAACTGCTGTAAATGAAGAATGCTTTCAGAAATAGAAGTTAATACAGTGGAACCTCGGATTGCGAGTAACGCGGTTAACGAGCGTTTCGCAGTACAAGCGTTTATTTTTTAAAAATCCTGACTCGGTTTGCGAGTGTTGTCTCGCAAAACGAGCAGGATTCAAGCCTCTGTGGTGTGCAGTATCGCATTTGGCCAGAGGTGCGGGGGTGCCGGTGACACTCTGAGCCATTTGGAGCCGTTCGGAAATACTCAGAGATACTTGGAAACACTCGGAAATACTCAGTTCCAGAGTGTTTCTGAGCCTTTCTGAGGGTTTCCAAGTGTATCCGAGTGGTCTCCGAGTATTTCCGAGTCTCTCTGGCACCCCCCACTTCTGGCCACATGCGGTATTGTATGTAATAGAAGTCAATGTGGAACAAATTATCTTTGTTTCCATTGACTTCTATGGGGAAACTCATTTTGATATGTGAGTGCTTTGGAATACCATCATTCTTCTGGAACAGATTATGCTCGTAATCCAAGGTTCCAATGTAGTTTATTTTTTTACAATTAACAAAATGAAAAATGTAAGGGACAGAAGAGAAATCCAAATCAAATCAATATTTGGTGTGACCACACTTTGCCTTCAAACCAGCATCAATTCTTCTAGGTAGACTAATGCCGCGTACACACGAGCGGACTTTACGGCAGACTTTGCCCGGCAGACTTTTCGACGGACTTTACGACGGACTTTCCGAATGAACGGACTTGCCTACACACAATCCACCAAAGTCTGTCGAATTCGTACTTGATGACGTACGACTGGACTAAAACAAGGAAGTTCATAGCCAGTAGCCAATAGCTGCCCTAGCGTGGCTATTTGTCCGTCGAACTAGCATACAGACGAGCGGACTTTTCGACCGGACTCGATTTCGACGGATTGATTTAAAACATGTTTCAAATCTAAGTCTGTCCAACTTTTGAGAAAACAAAGTCCGCTGGAGCCCACACACGACCGAATTGTCCGACGAAATCCTGTCCGCCGGGCAAAGTCTGCCGTAAAGTCCGCTCGTGTGTACGCGACATTACACACAGTTTTTGAAGGAACACAGCAGGTAGGTCATTCCAAACATCTTGGAGAACTAAGCACAGATCTTCTGTGGATGTGGGCTGCCTCTTCCTTCTGTCTCTTCATGTCATCCTAGACAGACTCCATGATGTTGAGATCAGGGCTCTGTGGGGGGCCAAACCATCACTTCCAGGACTCCTTGTTCTTCTTTACGCTGAAGATAGTTCTTTAATGACATCGGCTGGTGGTCATCCTGCTGCAGAATAAATTTGGGAGCAATCACACACCTCCCTGATGGTATGGCATGATGAGTAAATATCTGCCTGTTTTTCTCAGCATTGAGAACACCATTGATCCTGACCAAGTCTCCAACTCTATTTCCAGAAATGCAGCCCCAGTAAGGAACCTCCACCGTGCTTCACAGTTGCTTGCAGACTCTCATTTTTTGTACCGCTCTCCAGCCCTTCACCAACAAACTGCCTCCTGCTACAGCCAAATATTTCACATTTAGACTCACCAGTCCAGAGTACCTGCTCTCATTTTTCTTCACTCCAGTTCCTATGTTTTCCTGCATAGTTGAGTGGCTTAGCCTTGTTTCCATGTCGGTGGTATGGATTTTTGGCCACAATTCTCCAATGAAGACCACTTCTGGCCAGACTTCTCCAGACAGGAGATGGGTGTACCTGGGTCCCACTGTTTTTCCTCTGGTTCTGCGCTGATGGCACTGCTGGACCTCTTCCGATGTTGTAGGGAAGTAAGCATGATGTGTCTTTCATCTGCTGCATTAAAGGATAAGTTCACCTTTGGGAACCCATTTTTAGGGTGGAACATCTAACATGTTCCCAATGCTGCAACCGCTCCTACACAGCTGTTAATGACTGTGTTTAAATCTACATATGAAATTGATGATCAATAACACCTGCTTGGTATAATTAGTGGAGCAGTAGCAAAGGAAGCAGGCAGAAGCAGTGGTCAGAAGACAAGCCGAGGTCAGTACAGGCAGGGTTCAAGGAGTAGTCAGGACGAGCTGGGTCAGCAACTTGATTCAGGATACAGAATCACAGGGTCTCAGGACACATGGAGAGCTGAATGCAATTCGTTTTCGTTCTGAATTCCCTTTTTAATGAATTTCGACAAATTAGTTAATTCGGAATTATCCGAATTAATGAAAACCCGTTTAACTGATTTTTCAGAATAATCCTAAATTCAAATATTTGAAAATTCATAAGTTCATAAATTCAAATATTCGGAAATTCGAAAATCTGAAAATCCGAAAATAAGAACGATAATTCAAAAGAACGAAAATCCGATAATAAGAAAATCTGAAAAATTTAAAATCTTAAATAATAACTAACGAATAATAACTTAACTATCACTAACTATTAAATTATAGCTTTTGGAATCCCTTTTCAAATTTGGCTACTAGTGAATGTAACGAATACGAATTTATTCCGAAGTTAAGAATTATTCGAAATAACGAATGTCGTATCTAAACAAATGGAGTGTAATGATTTATTAATAATAAATAACAACAATAATAATAATAAAAACATTTAATTATTATTTTTATTATTATTAATAATTCATTCCATTTGTTTAGATGCGGCATTCGTTTTTTCGGATAATTCGTAATTTCGGATAAACTCGTATTCCTTATGTTGACTAACAGCCAAATTGGAAAGGAAATTCCAATACCTATAATTAATTAGTTATTATTAGTTAGTTAGTTATTATTTTGAATTTTCATTCTTTCGGATTTTCTTTCTTATTTTTATTTTTTATTTTTTTTAGCTACTGGCATGTCCTTCCTGACAGGCCACCACTACACTGCTGCTACACCACTACTACCTGACACTCCGCTGATATCCACTAGCTCCCAGGTTCCATGCAAGGCCGTTGCCATTGCTGCATTGAGGATACAGGAGGTTGCTGCTTGGCATGGGCACCATTCTGAGGATGTTCTCAATGAATGCAAAGCATTTTCTGAATGGACAAGGTGGAGAGCGTGACATCACCACGCCACCTCTCCACCTTGTCCAATCAGAGAACACTTTGCATTCGTTAATAAAATGCAAAGTGATCTCTGAATTGCACCTGTTCTCAGCGGCTGACCTCCTGTGTTCACAATGTAGCAGGGTAGCCGCTCAGCACAGGACCTGGAAGCTAGTGGAGATCACTGGAGTAGCGGTGTAGTAGTGGTGGTGTCTACTACGGTGGTTTCCAGCTTCTAGTGGGATCCCACAGGTTTGGTAGATACATAGTTACCTTGGTCCAAGCTGGAGCAATGTAACTATGTAAAAATATTAATACCTGGAATTCTTCTTTATCTTCTTTCATGTTGCTGTGATGTGACCCTCCAAAGCCTTTTATCACAGCAGCATAAGGTGGCACAATGGTCGCGGGTCTTCTCCATAACTCCCGATTTTCAGCTGTCTTTCACCTTCTTTTGAGATGCCGTACTGAGCCTCATTTGAATTTCACCGTCAGAGCAAAGAGCTCACCATGACAGCCGGCGTGCCGGATTCTGGCTTCCACGCCTCTCCGTCTGAATAATAATCTGAAGCACGGGAGTAAATATGAACTGCTAACACCTCGCAAGGCAGCGGAAAAGCAATTTACATAGTCAATGAAGTGACATCGCGCTGCAAAGAAATATCCGATACTGTCTGCAGGAGGACAGGATGGAGCAGAAGACAATACGAATCTGCACAGCGACTGGCCGAGTCCGGGCATGTCAGAACGTTCCAGGCCACCCAGCACTGGGTCACCTCAACATGACGGAACATTTCTTGTCCATTAAACATTTTCATTCCTTTTGTCCAAACCATGGCCCAGGGGCCACATGCAGCCCTTTGGTACTTGCTGTAGGGTCCTTTGTAGACCCCAGTAGCAGAGCTGTAATTAGAGTGATCACTAGCAGTCTCACATGACACATCCCCAGTCTCTACAATCTGCAACAGGTTTCCAGCCTTCAACAACATCTACAGAAGGTCTACAGTCATTGACCATCTCCTATAGTATGTCTGCAGTCTCTAACCCTCTCCTGTAGTATGTCTGCAGTCTCTGATCATCTCCTGTACTATGTCTGCAGTCACTGACCATCTCCTGTACTATGTCTGCAGTCTCTGATCATCTCCTGTACTATGTCTGCAGTCTCTGATCATCTCCTGTGATATGTCTGCAGTCTCTGACCATCTCCTGTACTATGTCTGCAGTCTCTGACCATCTCCTGTAGTATGTCTGCAGTCTCTGATCATCTCCTGTACTATGTCTGCAGTCTCTGACCATCTCCTGTAGTATGTCTGCAGTCTCTGATCATCTCCTGTACTATGTCTGCAGTCTCTGACCATCTCCTGTAGTATGCCTGCAGTCTCTGATCATCTCCTGTACTATGTTTGCAGTCTCTGACCATCTCTTGTACTATGTCTGCAGTCTCTGACCATCTCCCGAAGTATGCCTGCCATCACTGACCATCTCTTGTAGTATGTCTACTGTCTCTGACCATGTCCTGTAGCCAGGGGCGGACTGATAACTCATGGGGCCCCCGGGCAATAGGAGATTATGGGGCCCCCAGGCAATCAGAGATTATGGGGCCACGCAGTATACAATCACACAGTATACAATCACACAGTATACACATACATGTACACACAGTATACACAGACAGATGTAAAAAAAACACAGATTTATACATACTGTCCCTGGTTTTACTGAGGCTGGCAACCCTGATGGGGCCCCCTAGTTGCCCAGGGCCCTCGGGCAGTGCCCGAGTGGCTCAATGGTCAGTCCGCCCCTGCCTGTAGCATACCTGCAGTCTCTGATCATCTCTCAGGTCTTCATCTCTCAGACTTTGTTATTTTTCTGCAGTTTCTGAACATCTCCTGTAGTATGTCTGCAATCTCTGTCCATCTCCTGTAGTATGTCTGCAATCTCTGTCCATCTCCTGGAGTATGCCTGCAAACCAGGGCTGCTGATAAGGCAGCACAGCCAGCCCTCCTATTCTGGGCCCCCCATCAGATCAAAAGGGGGCCCAGGCACCTGCTGAGCAGGAGGGCTGTCTGTACTGTCTGATTGCAGACACTGATCCTCTTCTGCCTCCCCCTGCAGTGCTGCCAACTTCTCCTCCTATTTTCTCCCTTCGGCTGCACTGCAAGGGGATTGGTTCTAACACACGTGCCCCTTTATCTGTCCAGGCCCCCTTTCCCCCCGCAGTGCTGCCAGCTTCCCTCCTCTCCTCTCACTCCGGCAGCGCTGCAGGCACACAGATGGATGTTTCAGGATAGAGACGAACGAAAAAAGAGCCTGTAAATATGTCACTTTCTGGCCCCTTCTTTTCCTGAATGAACAAAGTGAGTGATCGGTACCAATCACTTCTGTGTCCATTCATTACTGAAGCATAGTAAACTGTATTTACTATGCTTAGGTTTGTGAATGAGCAGAATGCCTTAGAGTGGTTCCTATTCATTCATCCCTGCAGCTGAGGTTGCAGAGAATGGGACTGATAATTCTATGTCAGGCAGTCATGTAGGCTGTATGGGGCCCCGTCATTTCTAACAGCAGGCCTGCTGCAGTCTCTGACCATCTCTTCTAGTATGTTTGCAGTCTCTGACCATCTCCATCTCTCAGGTCTTCATCTCTCAGGCCTTTTATTTTTTCTGCAGTCTTTGACCATCTCCTGTAATATGTCTGCAGTCTCTAATGATCTCCTGTATTATACCTGCAGTCTTTGGCTATCTCTTGTAGCATCTCTGTGATCTCTGACCCTCTCCTGTAGCATGTCTGTAGTCTCCGGCCATCATTGGTAGTATGTCTGCAGTCTCTGACCATCTCCTGTAGTATGTCTGTAGTCTCTGATCTTCTTCTGTAGTATGTCTGCAGTCTCTGACCGTCTCCTGTAGAATGTCTGCAGTCTCTGATCATCTCTTGAATCATGTCTGCAGTCTCTGACCATCTCCTGTAGTATGTCTGCAGTCTCTGATCATCTCCTGTAGTATGCCTGCAGTCTCTGATCATCTCCTGTACTATGTCTGCAGTCTCTGACCATCTCCTGTAGTATGTCTGCAGTCTCTGACCATCTCCTGTAGAATGCCTGCAGTCTCTGATCATCTCTTGAATCATGTCTGCAGTCTCTGATCATCTCCTGTAGTATGTCTGCAGTCTCTGATCATCTCCTGTAGCATGTCTGCAGTCTCTGACCATCTTCTGTAGTATGTCTGCAGTCTCTGATCTTCTTCTGTAGTATGTCTGCAGTCTCTGACCGTCTCCTGTAGTATGTCTGTAGTCTCTGATCGTCTCCTGTAGTATGTCTGTAGACTCTGATTATCTCTTGAATCATGTCTGCAGTCTCTGATCATCTCCTGTAGTATGTCTGCAGTCTCTGATCATCTCCTGTAGCATGTCTGCAGTCTCTGACCATCTTCTGTAGTATGTCTGCAGTCTCTGATCTTCTTCTGTAGTATGTCTGCAGTCTCTGACCGTCTCCTGTAGTATGTCTGTAGTCTCTGATCGTCTCCTGTAGTATGTCTGTAGACTCTGATTATCTCCTGTAGCATGTCTGCAGTCTCTGATCATCTCCTGTGTAATGTCTGCAGTCTCCGACCATTTCCTGTAGTATGTCTGCAGTCTCTGACCGTCTCCTGTTGTATGTCTGCAGTCTCTGACAGTCTTCTATAGCATTACACATACTGAATATAACACGCAGTCCTCTGGTGCTTTCAGGGGCAGCAGTTGAGATCACTTATTCCTCATAAGTTGACAACCCTCTTATCTGCACTGTCCTTGCATTGAACACCAGCCGAGCCCTGAAAAAGTGGAACTTACCTGTAGAAAAACTTTTAGCTTTCCATCTTTTTTTTTTTTTTTTGATGTCAGCTATGAAGGAGCTTCTGTTCCTCCAAATGGCTCCTCTTCCAGGCAGTGCGCAGGAGTGATCGAGTCTTAAAGACATTAAAATAGAAAGATGGGGGAGATCTCTCATGACACCTTGCTGTCACGCTGCAATTAAAGACGGAGAACGCCTTTCACAAAGCTTGATATGTGAATCGAAGATTGAAGCTTCCTAAAAATAGAACAAAGCCGGATTCTTTTTAACACTCATTTTCATATTCTTTTCAACTTTCAGAATTATTACTTTTCAATTTTCAGAACTAATAAAGAATCCTATCAAGTACAAAACTGTCATATATGCAGTCAGTTAACATCTTATAGACTCTACTGTCCATGGCCCATTGGATAGATCAGAAAACCTGGTTGTCACAGATCAGCTCTGCAGCTGATCTGCTACACTTAGGGTCTCCATACACATTACAATCTGCCAATGCAATCCTTGCTGCTTGTCCAGCAGTTTTAAGTAACATTCAATCCCACCTGCTGATTGATATAGCAACTTCTCAGCTAGTCCCTGCCAGAACTTCCAATGACTTTCAATGACACTTGCAAAATCCCTACTGGGGCTTTCTATGATACTTCCAGAATTCCTGCCAGAACTTCAAGAGCTCCCTGAAACTACATTGGGCATGTCCTCTGACCAAAAATGTATTTAACCTCCAGTCCTTGAAGTGGTCAGAACTGTGTCTTCTCTCCAGCTACCCCTTGTTAAAAAGAGCTATAATACTTATCTTCAAAATTGCATGGGCATTGCTGACCCAGATTGACCTGACTACCTTATTTGTTTGTTGTCTGCCTTGACAGCTGCCTCAACCCCTGCCTGGATATAACTATTCTCTTGATTGTCACCTGCCTCAACCCCAGCCTGGATCTGACAACACTCTTGATTGCTGCCTGCATTGACCCCGGCCTGGACCTGACTACACTTTTGCTTGCCACCTACCTCAACTCTGGCGTGGACCTGACTACTTTCTTGATTGCCACCTGCCTCAACCTCTGCCTGGGTCTAACTGTTCTCTTGATTGTCACCTGCCTCAACCCCTGTCTGGATTAGGGATGAGCTTCGTGTTCGAGTCGAACCCATGTTCGACTCGAACATCGGCTGTTCGATCGTTCGCCGAATTGCGAACGTTATGGGCCGTTCGCGCTAAATTCGTGTGGCGCGTCACGGCCCATAATTCACTGCGGCATCGCAGTGCATTGCTGGCTGATGATTGGCCAAGCATGCACTATGACCCGCATGCTTGGCCAATCACAGCGCCGTCAGTAGAGAGAGCTGTAATTGGCCAAAGCCAGGGTGGCTTTGGCCAATTATGGCTCAGGGGATTTAGTACACACCCCACACTATATAAGGCCGCCTGCACGGCGGCCCTGTGTAGTGTGTGTTCCGGTGTGCTGAGAGATAGAGAGAGAGAGAGACAGTGTCATTTGATTTGAGTTAGATAGATTAGGCAGAACAGTCAGTCAGTTAGCTGCACTTACAGTGTATTGTGTATATATATGCATCCCAGGTGTTGCATATATATATATACACTGTATTCAGTTTAGCTAGATCCGTTCCTGTTATCTTCTATCTAGACTATTTACATTTAATGCAGTGCGTCCTGCTCACAGTGTTCAGCTAGATCCGTTCCTGCTATTTACATTTAGTGCAGTGCGTCCTGCTCACAGTGTTCAGCTAGATCCGTTCCTGTTATCTTCTAGACTATTTACATTTAGTGCAGTGCGTCCTGCTCACAGTGTTCAGCTAGATCCGTTCCTGCAATTTACATTTAGTGCAGTGCGTCCTGCTCACAGTGTTCAGCTAGATCCGTTCCTGCTATTTACATTTAGTGCAGTGCGTCCTGCTCACAGTGTTCAGCTAGATCCGTTCCTGCTATTTACATTTAGTGCAGTGCGTCCTGCTCACAGTGTTCAGCTAGATCCGTTCCTGCTATTTACATTTAGTGCAGTGCGTCCTGCTCACAGTGTTCAGCTAGATCCGTTCCTGTTATCTTCTAGACTATTTACATTTAGTGCAGTGCGTCCTGCTCACAGTGTTCAGCTAGATCCGTTCCTGCAATTTACATTTAGTGCAGTGCGTCCTGCTCACAGTGTTCAGCTAGATCCGTTCCTGCTATTTACATTTAGTGCAGTGCGTCCTGCTCACAGTGTTCAGCTAGATCCGTTCCTGCTATTTACATTTAGTGCAGTGCGTCCTGCTCACAGTGTTCAGCTAGATCCGTTCCTGCTATTTACATTTAGTGCAGTGCGTCCTGCTCACAGTGTTCAGCTAGATCCGTTCCTGCTATTTACATTTAGTGCAGTGCGTCCTGCTCACAGTGTTCAGCTAGATCCGTTCCTGTTAAATTCCTACTGACCGGCAGGCTTGTCTGGTTACAGTATATAAAGCTACCTGAAGAAAATTACAGGTGTTCTATTTGATCCTATTAGTACCACGGTCAGGCAGCTAGACTATTTACATTTAGTACAGTGCGTCCTGCTCACAGTGTTCAGCTAGATCCGTTCCTGTTATCTTCCTACTGACAGGCAGGCTTGTCTGGTTACAGTATATAAAGCTACCTGAAGAAAATTACAGGTGTTCTATTTGATCCTATTAGTACCACGGTCAGGCAGCTAGACTATTTACATTTAGTACAGTGCGTCCTGCTCACAGTGTACAGCTAGATCCGTTCCTGTTATCTTCCTACTGACAGGCAGGCTTGTCTGGTTACAGTATATAAAGCTACCTGAAGAAAATTACAGGTGTTCTATTTGATCCTATTAGTACCACGGTCAGGCAGCTAGACTATTTACATTTAGTACAGTGCGTCCTGCTCACAGTGTTCAGCTAGATCCGTTCCTGTTATCTTCCTACTGACAGGCAGGCTTGTCTGGTTACAGTATATAAAGCTACTTGAAGAAAATTACAGGTGTTCTATCCCAGCTTAGTGCAGCTACAGGCCATTAGTATGTCTGGAAGGCCAAGAAGGAGAGGCAGACAGTCACAAGCCAATAAGAGAGGGCAAGCAGGCTCTGTGTCTAGTGCTGGTCGTGGAGACGGTGCATCCTCATCAGCACGTGGCCATGGGACACGCTTGGCCTTTTTTTCGGCAGCTGGCCATGTTGAGCCGCAACATGCGGAAGACTTGGTCGAGTGGATGACCAAGCCGTCCTCATCCTCCTCATCCTCTCTCACCCATGCCCAGGGTGCTTTGTCTGGCAAAGCAGCGGCCTCTTCCCTCAGCTCAATGTCATCAGTGACTCCTTCCCTAGCTCCACCATGTCCTCATGAGGATTCCCTCGAACTGTTTGACCACAGTGTTGGGTACATGCTCCAGGAGGATGCCCAGCGTTTGGAAGGCTCTGATGACGATACTGAGCTCGATGAAGGCAGTAACATGAGCGCGGACAGAGGGGGTGCCCAAGAAGGACAGCAATCTGGCAGTCATGCTCCCCCTGCTGCAGCATACTGCCAGGTTTGCTCCAGTGATGAGGAGGGAGGGGATGATGAGGTCACTGACTCAACGTGGGTGCCTGATAGGAGAGAGGAGGAGGAGGAGGAGGAGGAGGAGGAGGAGGAGGCGGCAGTACATCACCAACGAGGCAGGATGCCCTCCAGGGGCCAGCCTAAGGGCAGCACATTGACTGCATCACACCCCAAAGCTCCACATGTGCAGGGCGCTGCAGTCTCTGCGCGTTATTCAAAAAGTTCTTTGGTGTGGGCCTTTTTTGAGACGAGTGCATCAGATCGCACCGCTGCTATTTGCAACATATGTCTCAAGCGTATCTCGCGTGGCCAAAATATCTCCCGCTTGGGTACCACATGCTTGACCAGACATATGTTGACCTGCCATGCAGTTCGTTGGCAAGCGTATCTAAAAGACCCACACCAAAGAACAAAGAGGATCTCTCCTTGCTCCTCATCAGCTGAGATTTCCAACCCCACTAGACCTTCAGTCCTCTCTGAGACCTGCAGTGAGAGGAATGAAGGTGTAGAATTAGGTGTGTCACAGCCAAGTACTTGTGGGCAATCTGCTTTTGGTACACCGACGTCAGATTGTACCAGGCAAATTTCCCTGCCCCAGCTGCTGCACCGCCGAAAGAAGTTTGCTCCCAGCCATCCACATGCCCAGCGGTTGAATGCTAGCTTGGCAAAATTGCTAGCACTTCAACTGCTGCCTTTTCAGTTGGTAGACTCTGCCCCCTTCCGTGAGTTTGTGGAATGTGCGGTTCCTCAGTGGCAGGTACCCAAACGCCACTTTTTCTCACGGAAGGCGATTCCGGCTCTCTACCGGCATGTGGAAGGCAATGTCCATGCCTCGCTGGACAGGGCGGTCAGCGGTAAGGTGCATATTACCGCTGACTCATGGTCCAGCAGGCATGGACAGGGACGTTACCTAAGTTTCACGGCGCATTGGGTGACTCTGCTGGCAGCTGGGAAGGATGCAGGACAAGGTGCAGTAGTGTTGGAGGTTGTTCCGCCACCACGCCTCCAAAATGCTGATTGTGACACACCTCTCTCCTCCACCCCCTCCTCTTCTTCTTCCTCCATGGCCTCTTCCTCGGAACCAGCGGTGCTCCGTAGGCGTTCAAGGGGCTACGCAAGTACGCAGGCCAAAAGATGCCATGCGGTGCTTGAGCTGGTGTGCTTGGGGGACAGGAGCCACACTGGGGCAGAGGTTCTGTCAGCTCTGCAGGGGCAGGTTCAGAGGTGGTTGACGCCACGCCAACTTAAGGCAGGAATGGTGGTTTGCGACAATGGCACCAACCTCCTCTCTGCCCTCCGACAGGGACAAATGACCCATGTGCCCTGTTTGGCTCACGTCCTTAACTTGGTGGTGCAGCGGTTCTTGGGCAGGTACCCGGGCTTACAGGATGTCCTGAGGCAGGCCAGGAAAGTCTGTGTGCATTTCCGCCGGTCATATAATGCCAGTGCTCGGCTGACGGACCTCCAAAAGGAGTTTAACCTGCCCAAGAACCGCCTAATCTGTGACATGCCCACCAGGTGGAACTCAACGTTGGCCATGCTGCAGCGGCTGCACACGCAGCAGAGGGCCATCAATGAGTACCTGTGCGACTATGGCACCAGGACAGGGTCAGGGGAGCTTGGTTTTTTTTCCCCACGCCAGTGGGCCATGATCAGGGATGCATGCACTGTCCTGTCACCATTTGAGGAGGCCACGAGGATGGTGAGCAGTGACAGTGCATGCATCAGTGACACTGTCCCCCTTGTCCACCTGTTGGAGCACACGCTGCGTGGAATAATGGACAGGGCACTTGAGGCAGAACAGAGGCAGGAAGAGGAGGACTTCCTTAGCTCTCAAGGCCCCCTTTATCCAGACAGTGTTCCTGCGTGCCCGCCGATCACACAGGAAGAGGACGAGGAGGAAGAGGAGGAGGAGGAAGATTGTGTCAGTATGGAGGTGGAGCCTGGCACTCAGCATCAGCAGCAGTCTTTAAGGGATCAGTCCCAAGAAACACATGGACTTGTACGTGGCTGGGAGGAGGTGGCTGCGGACCATGTCGTTCTTAGTGACCCAGAGGACTCCGGACCGAATGCCTCAGCAAACCTACGCTGCATGGCCTCCCTGATCCTGCAAAGCCTGCGTAAGGATCCTCGTATTCGTGGTATCAAGGAGAAGGACCAATACTGGCTGGCAACCCTCCTTGATCCACGTTACAAGGGTAAGGTTGCGGACCTTATCTTGCCATCGCAGAGGGAGCAGAGGATGAAACATCTTCGGGAGGCCTTGCAGAAAGGTCTGTGCAACGCGTTCCCAGAGACTGGGAGGTTACAAACTCCTGTTTCTGGACAACGTGTTGCTGAGGCTTCGGTCAGTCAAAGAAGGAGCGGTGGAGAAGGTGGCCGTCTGACCGATGCGTTCAGACAATTTTTTGGTCCGCAGCCCCAAGGTATGATCGGTTCCAGCAACCATCGCCAGCGTCTGTTTTACATGGTGCAGGAATACCTAGGGGCAAGATCAGACTTGGACACCTTTCCCACCGAAAATCCTCTGGGTTACTGGGTCTTGAGGATGGATCACTGGCCAGAGCTTGCACAGTATGCAATTGAGCTACTGGCCTGTCCTGCATCCAGCGTTCTTTCGGAACGCACATTCAGTGCTGCTGGAGGCGTGGTAACCGATCACAGGGTGCGTCTGTCCACCGACTCGGTCGATCGGCTGACCTTCATAAAAATGAATGAGTCTTGGATCACCACCAGCTACCAAGCACCTGATGCTGATGTAACCGAATAATTTTTTTTGAAATCTCAGATCCCTTCAAAGACTGCCTATGCTGATGCTGAGTGACTATCCCTGAGTAATTATCCTCTTCCTCCTCAATCATCACGCTGATAGCTTGTAAGAACATTTTTGGTTCTGGGCGCCACCACCAGTGCCTAAGGCACAATTTTTCAGCCCCTGTTTAACAGGGGCGTGTAATTACAATTTTTGATGTAATACTTTGCAGCAGGGCTCGTTCCTGCATTCCAACTAGAGTGTCTGTGAGGGGTTGCAGTGTTGTGGCACCAGCACCAGTGCCTAGGGCCCAATTTTTCTGCCCCTGTCTAACAGGGGCGTGTAATTACAATTTTTGATGCAATACTTTGCAGCAGGGCTCGTTCCTGCGTTCCAACTAGAGTGTCTGTGAGGGGTTGCAGTGTTGTGGCACCAGCACCAGTGCCTAAGGCCCAATTTTTCTGCCCCTGTCTAACAGGGGCGTGTAATTACAATTTTTGAAGCAATAATTTGCAGCAGGGCTCGTTCCTGCGTTCCAACTAGAGTGTCTGTGAGGGGTTGCAGTGTTGTGGCACCAGCACCAGTGCCTAAGGCCTAATTTTTCAGCTCCTGTTCAACAGGGGCATGTAATTACAATTCTTGATCTAATATTTCACAGCAGGGCCCTGTGAGGGCTTACAGTGTTGTGGCCACAGCAACACCTAAGGCCCAAATTTCTGCTGAGTATATAGGGCAGGACCCTACTTTCAAACATCTAACTTACAAACGACTCCTACTTGCAAACGGAAGGAGACAACAGGAAGTGAGATGAAATCTACCCCTAGGAAGGGAAATTCTCTCCTGTAAGAGTTAATATGGGAAAACAATTTCTCCTTTCCACTGATGCTTTCCAATCCTTGTTCCACAAAAAAACCCAAATTTTCAAAAAACATTTTTCATTGGGACAAAAAAGTGAGGTGAAATCTTCTGAAGAGGAGGAAAGACAGCAAAACAAATGTCACAGGGGTGATAACCCTTCCCTATGTTTTCCAAAAAGCTTAGAAAAGATTTTTTGGCTGGAGCTAAACACGTTAAAAATGTTCAAAATTACAAACAGATTCTACTTAACAACAAACCTACAGTCCCTGTCTTGTTTGCACCGCCTGTATACTGCTGTTCAGAGTATATAGGGCCTGGTGGCCCCACACCTTTCCTTATTTTAATTTGGGTGCGGGGTTCCCCTTAATATCCATACAAGACCCAAAGGGCCTGGTAATGGACTGGGGGGTACCCATGCCGTTTGTCTCACTGATTTTCATCCATATTGCCATGACCCGACATGACATTAAACCCGCAAGCAGTTTTAAATGAGATTTTTTCCTTTAAAAATGACATTTGGTGCAGAGACTGTTCTAAACATGGGAAACACGCGTCACTTTACAGGCATACTATAGACACCCCCCAGGTACGATATTTAAAGGAATATTTCACTTTTTTTTTTTTACTTTAAGCATCATTAAAATCACTGCTCCCGAAAAAACGGCCGTTTTTAAAAGTTTTTTTTGCATTGATACATGTCCCCTGGGGTAGGACCCGGGTCCCCAAACCCTTTTTAGGACAATACCATGCAAATTAGCCTTTAAAATGAGCACTTTTGATTTCGAACGTTCGAGTCCCATAGACGTCAATGGGGTTCTAACGTTCGTGCGAACTTTCGGTCCGTTCGCGGGTTCTGGTGCGAACCGAACCGGGGGGTGTTCGGCTCATCCCTAGTCTGGATCTAATTGTTCTCTTGATTGTCATCTGCCTCAACCCCTGCCTGGAACTTACTACTCTCTTGATTGCCACCTGTCTCAAACCCTACCTGGATCCGAATAAACTTTTGATTGCTGCGTGCATCAACCGCTGCCTGGACCTGGCTACACTTTTGCTTGCCGCCTGCTCCAACCTTTGTGTGGTTCATGACTGCTCTCCTGATTGCCACCTGCCTCAACCCCTGCCTGGATCTAATTGTTCTCTTGATTGTCACCTGCCTCAACCCCTGCTTAGAACTTACTACTCTCTTGATTGCCACCTGCCTCAACCCCTGCCTGGACCTGGCTACTCTCTTGATTACTACCTGCCTCAACTCATGCCTGGACCTGACTACACTTTTGCTTGCCACCTGCCTCAACCCTTGTGTGGACCTGACTACTCTCTTGATTGACACCTACGTTGATTACTGTCTGGACCTGACTACTTTCCTGATTGAAACTTGCTTCAATACCTGCCTGGACCTCACTAATCTCTTGATTGCCACCTGGCTGGCTGAACCCTTGTCTGAACCTGATCACTCTCTTGATCGCTTCCTGCCTCAACTCCTGTCTGGACCTAACTACTCTCTTGATTGACACCTGCCTCGGCCCCCATCTGGAACCAAATATTCTTTTGATTTATGCGTGCTTTAGCACCTGCCTGAGCCTTACTATTCTTTTGATTTCCACCTGTCTTGGCCCCTGCTTGGACCTGGCTACTCTCTTGATAGCCACCTGACTTGACTCCTGCTTGGACCTGACTAATCTCTTGATTGTTGCCTGCCTCAACCCTTGCCTGGACTTGATTACTCTCTTAAGTGTCCCCTGCCTTGACTCCTGCCTTGGCCCGAATGCTCTCTTGATTGCCATCTTCCTCAGCCCCTGCCGTGAACTGACTATTTTCTTGATTGTCTCCTGCCTCAACCCCTGCCTGGACCGGACTTGCCAGCTGCCTCAAATCAAATTGCCAGCTGCCTCAAATCAAATTGCCAGCTGCCTCAAATCTTACCTAGACCTTAACTATTCTCTTGATTGTTGCTTTCCTCTGCCCCTGTTTGGACCTGACTACTCTCTCCATTGCTACCTGTCTCATCCCTTGCCTGGATCTAATTGTTCTCTTGATTGCCATCTGCATCAATCCCAGCCTGGTTCTGACTATTCTCTTGCCAATTTCCCAGTGGATATTCCACACACTATAGCTATTCTGCTCTTTCCTACCCCTTGATGGGGCAATCCTGAGGGCCACAATCTGGTATCAGCCTGCAGCAAAGAGCTCCAGGGGTCATTAAAACTCCCAGCCAATTTCCATAATCAAGAGCTCTGGTGAAGACCAGCTGGTGCTGAGATTCTGACCCTCCATTGGACCCTTGTCACCCACACTAGGGAGTGTTGCTGTAGCACTGATGCAATTGCTAGAGCTTCCCCTTAATGAGTTGCAAGCACAAAACACTGACCGTTTATGTCCCTGTCAATAGAAGGTGCTGGATAAGTGATTTTCTTTTATATTTCATATATTTTTTATTGAATGAACAAAAGAATAGCATACAACATTCCATTGTGACATTAGAACATTAGAGTATACTTAGATTCAATAAAGATAGAACAACATGATACTGTATGTCCAGGAAATGAGTTCTTAGTATAGTTAAGAGTTCATATAAGTTTATATCATTCAGAGTTTTACATATTATTCATCTAAATAGTGATATCATACCATAAATGGCTGGTGTGAAAGTCATATTGGTTAGTCAATAATAGTATGGCTTCAGTGAGCTCCAGTTTATGGCTGTATTTAATTGTAAAAGAAACAAATTTTAAAATTGTATATATATATATATATATATATATATATATATATATATATATATATATATATATATATATATATATATATATATATATATACATGTATATATATATATATATATATATATATATATATGTATATATATATATATATATATATATATGTATATATATATATATATATATATATATATATATATATATATATATATATGTATATATGTATATATATGTATATATATGTATATATGTATATATATGTATATATATACATATATATATATATATATATATATATGTATATATATGTATATATATATATATATATATATATATATATATATATATATATATAGTATATATATATATATAGATATATATGTATATATATATCTATATATATATATATATATATATATATATATATAGGGGGTTGGGGGTTCATTTTCATTTTGTATTGAATTTATTTATTTTTTATTTTTTTTCTCCTTTCCTCTTGTATCAGGTGTGGTCTATTGCGAAGTTGTGTTTTCTGTATTTATACATTTACTGCTTTATAGGCAGAGGAAGATTTAAATTGTATCCAGTTATACCATGTCGAGGTGAATTTGGATATTTTTTCCTGCGATATGCTAATGAGTTCTTCTATTTTCTCTATGTTGATTCTGTGAAACCATTCTTCTTTGGATGGAATGATGGCTGAACGCCAGTGGCAAGGTATACAGTGTCTCGCTGCATTGATCATGAACAAAGATAAGGATTTGAGGTATTGTTTCTTGGGGATCGTGGTATGATGTGGGAGGTATTGCGGCAGGGTGAAATTTACATTTTCAAAGGTAAACTGAGGTGGTGGTGTCGTGAACCATCCTCTCGAATTTCTGGATCATGGGGCAGGACCACCATATATGTAGCATGGATCCTTCCTCTTTTTCGCTTCTCCAGCATCTATCAGATGTCTGGGGTGAAGATTTGTTTAGTAGGGTGGGTGTTCTGTACCATTTTGTAGGAATTTTGAACCCACATTCTTGGGTAGCTACAATCAGAGATCCTCTATGAGCATACATATATATTGTTTCCCATTCAGTATTTGTTAAATTGGTATTAAGGTCTTGTTCCCATACTTGGCATGACGTACTGGAGAAGTCTGTTGTTTCCTCAAAGAGAGAAATGTATAAAATTGATAGGAGGTGTCTCTGTGGGGTTTTTTTTTTTTTGGATAAGTGATTTTCTAGGTTCACACTTAAGTGTTGGCTTCTTCTGGTGTTTCTAAAGCCTTTTTACACACATTTTTCATGAGTGTTTTTGTTTAACCCAATGGAAAGCAGGTTACCAATAAGAGGAGACTGATGGTTAGGTGTGACTATGCGTGTAAAACACGTGTTATGTGTGTTTTTCAGGTGCTCTCATTGGGGTTTATAGGGTCAGAATTGCGCCTGTACTTCTTTGCCGTAACAGGCAACAGTACATTGCTCAGGTGTGAATGTCCCCCCATAGAATAAAATGGAAATCCTATTGTCAGGCGTTGTCACATGTCTGAAAACGTGCTACACGTCAGTGGTGTGAGAGCGGGGCTCACTAGTACCGAATGCAGGCACTCGTCCACATATTAGAAAAAAATATTTGCGAATGTTTCCTTTTGTTGGTTTGAATATTGTAAACCGAGAACTGTAGAGTGTAATACAACTTTAAATCTCAGGAATTCATGGTGTATTACCTGGGAGCTCCAGACTGATTTCGTTCACAATACGCTAAGGCACAATACTAAAGAGTAGCAATTTTTTTTTTAATCGCTGATCGTCCGCTGTTCATTCGTCAATGAAGATTTTATGACTGTGTTGCAGTAGTTATAAAGCACATAAGGATATTAGCCTTCAAATCTTATTTGCAATTTCTAGCATTTACCCCCAACTCTAGCCACCAGGGTCCTTCATAAATTCCACACCGCCAGCCAATGCAGGCCAATCCGAGTCCTGCCAATGTGTGAAGATTGGACTCCTTCTATACACACGCTGTATATTCATGTGATATCATTTGTTTGTTCAAATCTGTGTTTCATCCATTTCCAATTATTTTTCGCACAGCTGAAATCAGCCGGCGAGTGTGAGTGCTGTGGGTCTATTAAAGTACACAGTGCTACGTTCTAAACATGTTTCAGGCACTCGGGGATGGATGTGGAGATGTTTTAACTGTTCATATTACCGTGAGCAGGCAGGTGGGGAAGTGACACAGAAAGGTGCTGGAAACAGTGTTGTCTATCTATCTATCTATCTATCTATCTATCTATCTATCTATCTATCTATCTATCTATCTATCTATCTATCTATCTATCTACAGTGGGGGGAAAATATTTATTTGATCCCCTGCAGGTTTTGCAAGTTTGCCCACTTACAAAGAAACGAAGGGTGTATAATTTTTACCATAGGTGTATTTTAAATGAGATAAAATATCAACTAAAAATACAGAAAAAACACATAATACGAATGTTATAAATTGAGTAGCAGTTCAGTGAGTAAAATAAGTATTTGATCCCCAAGCAAAACATGACTTAGTACTTGGTGGAGAAACCCTTGTTGGCAAGCACAGAGGTAAGACATTTCTTGTAGTTGGTGACCAGGTATGGACACATCTCAGGAGGGATTTTTTGTCCACTCTTCTTTACAGATCTTCTCTAAATCCTTAAGGTTTCTTGGCTGTCACTTGGCAACTCGAAGTTTCAGCTCCCTCCATAAATTTTCTATGGGATTAAGGTCTGGAGACTGACTAGGCCACTCCATGACCTTAATGTGCTTCTTCTTGAGCCACTTCTTTGTTGCCTTGGTGGTATTTTTTGGGTCATTGTCATGCTGGAAGACCCATCCATGACCCATCTTCAGTGTTCTTGGTTGAGAGAAGAAGGTTCTTATCCAAGATTTTACAATACATAGCCCCCCTACATTGGTCCCTCAATGTGGCAAAGTTGGCCTGTACCTTTAGCTGAAAAGCAGCCCCAAAGCATAATGTTTCCACCTCCATGCTTGACTGAAGGGATGGTGTTCTTAGGGTCATAGTCAGCATTTTTCTTCCTCTAAACACGGCGGGTCCCGCTCCTCAAGATGGCACATGTACAGTCATGCCAATGAACATCTAAATGGTTCACAAAAGGATTGGGAGAAAGTGCTGTGGTCAGATGAGGCCAAAATTGAGATCTTTGGCATTAAGTCGACTCGCTGTGTTTGGAGGAAGAAAAATGCTACCTTAAGAACACCATCCCTACAGTCAAGCACAGAGGGGGAAACATTATGCTTTGGTGTTGTTTCTCTGCTCAAGGTACAGGCCGACTTTGCCGCATTGAGGGGTGAATGGACGGGGCCATGTATTGTAAAATCTTGGATGAGAACCTTCTTCCCTCAGCCAGAATACTGAAGATGGGTCGTGGATGGGTCTTCCAGCATGACAGTCACCCAAAACATGCCAGCAAGGCAACAAAGGAGTGGCTCAAGAAAAATCACATTAAGGTCATGGCGTGGCCTAGCCAGTCTCCAGACCTTAAGAAGAGTGGACCAATATCCCTCCTGAGATGTGTGCAAACCTGGTCACCAACTACAAGAAATGTCTGACCTCTGTGTTTGCCAACAAGGGTTTCTCCACCAAGTACTAAGTCGTGTTTTGCTTGGGGACCAAATACTTATTTTACTCACTTAACTGCAACTCAATTTATAACATTTGTATCGTGTGTTTTTTTTTCTGGATTTTTGGTTGATATTCTGTCTCTATCATTTAAAATACACCTATGATAAAAATTATAGACCCTTCATTTCTTTGTAAGTGGGCAAACTTACAAAATCTGCAGGGGATCAAATAACTATTTTCCCCACTCTATTTTTATTTTTTATTTATTTCAGGTACTTGTATAGCGCCGTCAATTTACGCAGTGCTTTACATATACATTGTACACTCACATCAGTCCCTACCCTCAAGGAGCTTACAATCTAAGGTTCCTAACTTACATTCATACATACACATACTGGGGCCATTTTAGACAGGAGACAATTAACCGACCAGCATGTCTTCGGAGTGTATTTATTCATTATCTATCAATCTATTTATCTATTTTTTATCTATCTATCTATCTATCTATCTATCTATCTATCTATCTATCTATCTATCTATCTATCTATCTATCTATCTATCTATCTATCTACCTATCTATCTATCTATCCAACTATTTATCAGTCAATCAATCAATTGATAGGTTTTTAAAGCCCAACTCCCTGCAATGTTTTTGGTTTAATGTGAGCAGAGCATAGAAGGTTTAGATTCTTCTTTGTATTGCACTTGGTGTCCCCACTGGAGGGATTTATGGAACAGGAAGTGATGAAAGGGAATCATTACAGTTGAGGCAAAGACTGGAACAAATTTGATAAAGGGAAACTACCCAAACCATAGTACCGTTATCCTGTATAGAAAAAAAATTCTTTAGCCAAATTCAATCATTTGCAGATCAAAATGGAAGTCTCACGTAAATGGAAAAGCAGAAGATCTTGCAGGTCTCCATCGGCTTTTACTAGTATAGATATAATTCTTATCTTATGGGGCTCCTCTTTAATGATTTGTGAATAGAGTCTCATGCATGGAGGTGAAGACCCCCCCCCCCCCCCCCAGGCTTCATAGTGAGAATCCGACACGCCAGGCCTCGTTGCTATCCAGCCTTCGCTCCGCTCCTATAAATATACCCGCTCCACTGCGTTTTGTACTCATTTTATTCTTTTTTTTTATTTCCATGTTTTATTGATTACCGCCTTAACTACCAAAACCAATTTAGGAAACCTTCGTGCATGAGTACACCTCGATTGCTTCTCTTAAAAAACACCTTGCTGCACACAGCTGCTGGCTGCTATTTGGGGTCAGCAATATACTTTTTTATTTTGTTTGCGCTTTTTTTATATTCTTATTTTTTGACCCGTGAAACCTCTTCAGAGCTTACAGAATCTTCTATTCCTGTATTAACTACCGGAGAGAGGCTGACAGTAAAACAGAATTGTGGCGGCACTTCTCAGCTTTTAAAAAGCCTATAATGTCAGCAGTATATAGGAGATAAAATCCCGGATTTGATGGACGGCCGGGAGCCTTCCGTAGACTTCTCACTGTACATGGAGCTGGATACAAACCTTCATTATTATTACTACTGAAAGCAGAATGTCAACCAGACCGCTGTGTACACCGCTTCAATGTACAGGGCTTTACCAATATACTAAGAATTCTGCCAAGATAGACGGATAGATAGATAGATAGATAGATAGATAGATAGATAGATAGATAGATAGATAGATAGATAGATAGATAGATAGATAGATAGATAGATAGATAGATAGATAGATAGATAGATAGATAGATAGATAGATAGATAGATAGATAGATAGATAGATAGATAGATAGATAGATAGATAGATAGATAGATAGATAGATTAGATAGATAGATAGACCAAACAAAATGAAAAATAGTTGTGCAGGAAGTTGGGCTTTAGAAAAGATAAATGATAAGACTGATTGATTGGTTTATTGAATGATTGATTGATTGAGTTATACATACCTGATAATTAGAAAGATAAATGGCCAAACAAAAAAAAAGTTTTGGGAGTTGGGCTTTAAAAAAATAGACGAAAAGATTGATTGGCTGATTTATTGATACATAACTGATAATTGGATAGATAGATAGATAGATAGATAGATAGATAGATAGATAGATAGATATTAAATGGATAGAAAGACAGCTTGTCCAAGTAAAGTGGGCATATTTATTAGTGTATCAAATACAGTAAAACTTTGGATTGCGAGCATAATTCGTTCCGGAAACGTGTAATCCAAAGCACTCATATATCAAAGCGAGTTTCCTTATACTAATCTAAACTCAGATGATTCGTTCCACAACCATTTATTCATAAGTCCTTCCGTTTTTAGTCCATATAAAAAGATTATAGCAATGTGATGAGGTTGTGTAACCATAAAATGTCCATCCACAAAAATGGAAGCCTCCACAAGGGGATTAGAAGCAAAATCCAGCAGGAGCTCCAGAGTATAAAATAGAAGAGGGGCGCCTCTAAGTGTAGCAATGTGGTTACATCTAATGAAGGTACAACATTTACCAACTCACATGGTTGATGATTAAAAGAGGCACATCTAAGTATGCAGGCATCCGGGGTAAAGCTGTCCACATAGACCGTCCTCCGCACCGCCGGCTCTCACCGCTGTCAGTCTGCAATCATGCCTGGGAAGACTACCCTGCAGTAGAGCGATTTGAAAGCGAGGCTTGAAGCTCTCGTGGAGCGCAGCGTGGAACGGATGAGGTCGATGGCGGTGTGGAGGACGGTCTATGTGGACAGCTTTACCCCGGATCCCTGCATACTTGTATGTGCCTGTTTTTAATCAACCATGTGACTTGCTAAATGTTGTACCTTCATTAAATGTAACCATATTGCTACACTTAGAGGCGCCTCTCTTCTCTTTTATACTCAGTTGTGACATGACGCTACTTGTATATCAAGACATCGCTTGTATATCAAGTCAAAATTTATTTAAAAATTCTGCTTGTCTTGCAAAACACTCTCAAACCAAGGTTTTACTGTAGTTGTTTCCAGGATCCCGATTGCATTATGTGTACTGATAAAAGAAGTAAAGAAGTGGGGGGTACAGGAAGCCCCCAGTTGGGAAAAATAAAAACATTTCAAGGGTTCTAACCCTCCCTCCCTCTGTCCAAAGCTTTACAAAATAAATAAAAAATAAAATAAATAAAATAAAGGTTTTGGCTGAAGTTGGATTTTAAAGCTCAATAATAAATTAGAAGGATTTGGAGATGGCTCAGCCGCTGATAACTGGATCTCTTTGAAGTGTCCTCCCAAGATACAGAGAGATCCAACACTGGAATTTCCCATCGGTAGAGGGAAGTTTATCTCCGGGGTTTGGTCTGGACAACCTCCCACATGCCAGTGGGCAGAATCTTAATAAAAGGGAAAAAAATGACCTCCCTGACAGGTTGAGTAAGAGCTGGGTGTTATCTCCCAGGATGGGCTCTGTCTATGGTCACCATCCTTACACTGCTCATAAATCCTCCATGTGACAGCTCCTATCTCACCGCAGAGTTTAAAAACTCATTAGTAAGTTCTTTGGAATTCTCATCAAACTATCAGAGAAAATCCTTTCCGCCTAATATTCCTTTCCCAGAGGTCACTAGACTTTCTCCGAGAGAGAAAAGCTCAGAATTACCGAGAATTATGTCGCAATATTCACGGATTTCTGTTTTATGAATGTGCAGAACAATTACGGGAGAAGGTGCATTTCCAGGACACGTAGGCTGTCTGCGACTTGTTCACAGAGCGTACACAGCAATAACGCAGTGAGATGTACAGATTTGTGGCGGCGTGTTCATTATTATAGATGCCAGAGTTATGCCCCGTACACACGGTCGGATTTTCCGATGGAAAATGTCCGATCGGAGCGTGTTGTCGGAAATTCCGACCGTGTGTGGGCTCCATCGGATATTTTCCATCGGATTTTCCCACACACAAAGTTGGAGAGCAGGAGATAAAATTTTCCGACAACAAAATCCGTTGTCGGAAATTCCGATCGTGTGTACACAAATCCGACGGACAAAGTGCCACGCATGCTCAGAATAAATAAAGAGATGAAAGCTATTGGCCACTGCCCCGTTTATAGTCTCGACGTACGTGTTTTACGTCACCGCGTTTAAAACGATCGGATTTTCCGACAACCTTGTGTGACCGTTTGTATGCAAGACAAGTTTGAGCCAACATCCGTCGGAAAAAATCCTAGGATTTTGTTGTCGGAATGTCCGATCAATGTCCGACCGTGTGTACGGGGCATTAGTGTGCAGCTTGGTGATGTGCAATATGCATTGTGAAATGGGATATTAACCGCTTCAGCTCCGGAAGGTTTTACCCCCTTCATGACCAGACCATTTTTTGCTATTCAGCACTTTGTTACTTTAACTGGCAATTGTGCGGTCATGCAACGCTGTACCCAAATTAAATTTATATCGGTTTTTTTTTCCACTGAAATAGAGTTTCCATGGTATTTGATCACTTCTGGGTTTTTTATTTTTTTATTATACAAATACTGTATATACTCGAGTATAAGCCGAGTTTTTCAGCGCATCTTTTAGGCTGAAACCCCCCCCTCGGCTTATACTCGAGTGAGGGTGCCCATCTGCAGCTGTACCTGTGATTACTAAAACAGCAAGTGTCTCCCGCTGTGTCATGCAGTCTGCTCGGCGGCCATCCATTGTAACATAGCCCCACCTCCTCCTCGTCCATGATAAAGGAACATGGATACAATGCTGGGAAACTGTATCAGTGTTCCATCTATCACGGAGGAGGAGGAGGCGGAGCTTTGTTACAATGGACGGCCGCCGAACAGACTGCATGACACAGCGGGAGACACCCGCTGTTTTAGTTATCACAGGTACAGCTGCAGATGGGCACAGTGAGGCTGCAGGTGGGCACAGTGAGGCTGCAGGTGGGCACAGTGAGGCTGCAAAGGGGCACAGTAAGGCTGCAAATGGGCACAGTGAGGCTGCAGATGGGCACAATGAGGCAGCAAATGGGCACAGTGAGGCTGCAGATGGGCACAATGAGGCTGCAAATGGGCACAGTGAAGCTGCAGATGGGCACAATGAGGCAGCAACTGGGCACAGTGAGGCTGCAAAGGGGCACAGTGAGGCTGCAGATGGGCACAGTGAGGCTGCAGATGGGCACAATGAGGCTGCAGATGGGCACAGTGAGGCTGCAAATGGGAACAGTGAGACTGCAGATGAACATTGTTTACCCAGTAGCTGCTGCATTTCCCGCCCTAGGCTTATACTCGAGTCAATAAGTTTTTCCATTTTTTTGTGGTAAAATTAGGTGCCTTGGCTTATATACAGGTTGGCCTATACTCAGGTATATACAGTAATAAAAAAAAAATAGATAAAAAAAAAGGACCACTGCGCCTACTAAAAGATGTTCCAACACCCTTTGAAACCTGTGCTGAAATGACTGCAAGCTGGTCCAAAGTTGTTCTTTTTACTTGTATTGATGATGTAGTGTTTGAGCTTATATGCTGCTCAATACTTGCTTGTTCTACTCTTTTATTTTGCAAACGTCTATCAAAAATGAATTGGAACTGAAAATGGAATACCGCCAACCTTATACATTTTTATCAGTAGGGAATCTTCAGCTTCCTGGTAACATCACTTGCCCGACATCCGTTTTTTTTGCCCCTCAGCCATCCTTGTGTTACCTCTCCCATCCTTGTGTCTCCTCACCTGCCCTTCCTGCCTATCACCCATCCTTCCTGCTCCTCATCTATACTTTCTATCCCAATCCAATGTGTCTTGTCCCTCGCCCATACTTTCTTCCTCTCGTTTTCAACTTATTGCCTTTTGGTTTTGTTGCCCCATGATCTTGTCTATTTATAGTCTTTTGTTTCATTGTATATTCTCGTGACTCATCCTTCATTACCTCTCTCGTCCAGCCTCACTTTTAAAGTATAAAGCTGCATATTACCCTTGACCCTCTTTATAATTTAGTGGTGGCAAAAGTGGTCCAAAGTTGTAAAGCACTTGTAGAAGACAACACTCCAGGCTGCTATGACTGGATGAAAATGTCCCATCCCAGAACCAGGTGCTCTTCAATAAGGGTATAATGCAGGGGTGTCCAATCTTTTTTCCAAGAGGGCCAGATTTGATGAATAGAACATGCTTGAGGGCCGACCATTTTGCCTGACATTCTTAAACCATTAAAATTTGGTCTAAGTGTGTCCATCCGAGCACTAATACACGGCCCAACAAGAATTCTCTTGCCTTTGTGCTGTGTGTGGTGAATAGATGAGCTTGGGCGTGTTATTTGGATATACCGGATTTAATCTGCTTATAACACGCACCTTCACTTTAAAAATGAAGTTTCAGGAAAAAAAATCTTAAATTTTAAATAAAGAACTGTGAAGCAAAATAAGGGTCAGTGCCCATCAATGCAGCCTAATCAGTGCCCATCTGCGGCCCCCACTCCATTGCCATGAATGTGGCCCCCACTGTATTGACATGAATGCAGCCCCCACCGTATTGACATGAATGCAGCCCCCACCGTATTGACATGAATGCAGCCCCCACCACATTAACATGAATGCAGCCCCCACCACATTAACATGAATGCAGCCCCCACCGTATTGACATGAATGCAGCCCCCACCGTATTGACATGAATGCAGCCCCCACCACATTCACATGAATGCAGCCCCCACCACATTCACATGAATGCAGCCCCCACCACATTCACATGAATGCAGCCCCCACCGTATTGACATGAATGCAGCCCCCACCGTATTGACATGAATGCAGCCCCCACCGTATTGACATGAATGCAGCCCCCACCGTATTGACATGAATGCAGCCCCCACCACATTCACATGAATGCAGCCCCCACCGTATTGACATGAATGCAGCCCCCACCGTATTGACATGAATGCAGCCCCCACCACATTCACATGAATGCAGCCCCCACATTGACATGAATGCAGCCCCCACCACATTCACATGAATGCAGCCCCCACCACATTCACATGAATGCAGCCCCCACCACATTGACATAAATACGGCAGCCCCCACCACATTGACATGAATGCAGACTCACCATTGCTGTCAGTGCAGCCTGATTCATGTCCATCTGCAGCCTTGGAGGAGACAGGGAGGGGGCGGGACGAGCGCCAACAGATATACAGGAGAAATTCCTGTTTACACGGCGGCCTCTTTAATTGAAAGTCCCGCCTCCTATGATGGACAAAACAATTGTCCAATGGCAGCGCAGGAGACGGGACTTCCTTTTACACAGGACGCCGTGTAAACAGGAAATTCTCCTGTATCCTGTACGGCGCTTGTCCCGCCCCCTCCAAGGCAGCCAGCATATCTATCTTTTATGGCCCCCGGCGCTCGGGGATTCGTTGGGGGCCACAAAAGATATATATGTCAAAATTACCAGGCGGGCCGTCCGAAACCGGACCGCGGGCCGCGATTGGCCCGCGGGCCGGACTTTGGACATGCCTGGTATAATGGATGACCAGTAGACATGTGCGATTAGTTTCGTACGAATCGGAAATTCGTACGAATTTCCGAAAATTCGTACATTCGTGAAGATCCGAAATACAAATTTTTATGCATACGAATTTTGTACGAAAAACGAAATTTCGTTTACGAACTTCAGATAAACTTATCATAACGAAATTTCGTTATTGTTTTGAAAAGTTAACGAACCTAAAAGTTAAAGACCCCAGGAAGTCAGCACAGGACAGGGATGGTGGGAGCCCCTCCTAATAATAAATTTATCATAATGAACATTCGTTATTGTTACGAAAAGTTTACGAACCTAACGAAAATTCGTATTTCGTACGAATCCGAATTGGATTTCGGACACGAATAACGAATTAATTGTAATACAAAACGGAACGAAACGAAACAAATTTATTGACGGCGCACATGTCTAATGACCAGGTACCCTGTAGACCAGCCATTCCCAACCTTTTCAAGACAGAGAAACCATTGAAATAGCTTTCTGGTCTCAAGGAACCCCTGATAAAAATTTCTATATCTACAGGTCATGATACAATAGTGTGATGGTCAGTGGGAAGAATGCTCCTTACACTTGTGGTCACTGGGAAGAATCCCCTCCTTAAAGATAGCTAAAAAGATCAATGGAGTCACTGGGAACTTATCTGAGAGGCAGAAATTGCTCATTCCCGAAGGAATCCCTCGCACCGCCTGGAGGAACTCTAGGGTTCAATGGAACTCTGGATGAGGAACCCTGCTGTAGACCCTCATGTCTGGGGGCTCTCTGCTCACACTGTTGGTTGAGGCTCACTGAAGTAAACAGTGCATAGTGATGATAAAATGGTAAACAATCTTATTTGTTAGATGCTGTTGTTCCCTCATTAAACTAATGCTGTCCTCGGTGCCTCTTTCCCACTTTTCTCTCCATGGGCTTAAAATGGAACTAAACTGCCCTATCATTTACAGTCAAGGAAGCTGCCATCTTGGCCTCTGTTTGATCTTTCATTGTGCAGCACATGTGATCAGTTATGACACCAGCCATTTGATGACAGTTTGGTTTAGAGCACAAGTAACTGTGACAGTTATCTTTCATGGCATGTCTTGAATGTAACTGTTTTCAGGAACTGTTAAATCGATGGGTTTAGTTCCACTTTAAAGTGATACTAAACACATACTGTTTAATTTACATTTTCCCTTCTATTTCTGTATATGGATGATGGCACGGCCATTATTTTAATTAAAACAAAAAACAGCTACAGTAAGTACCTTTTTCCTAATGGACATACAGCTGTCACATGACCCAGATGTCTCCCAGCCTGTCTGCAGGGAAACATAAGTAGGAGGAGCTTCTAGTCCTCTGCTGCTGGTCACATGGTAAAAAAAAAATGTTTTTGGAATACAGAGTAGAAATAAATAAATAATATCAATAAGCTGTTTTAAATTGTCATACAAATATATATTTGAAATTAAACCTTTATTATTTTTTGGCAATAACATGGTGTGGGGCGGATTTCTGCCAGTCACAGGCCGTGTCACGCCCCTCCCGGCTGTGTCTTAGAATAAGAGGGAGGTGAAGCCTCCATTATTCTTCATGTAATATCTCCCCCTTAATTGTGAATAGCTCCCAACTGCCCCTGATTTCGAGGGACTGTCCCTCATTTGGAACAAAGTCCCTCTGTCCTCCTCATTTGTCCCTCATTTTGGTCTGATCTATATAGTTGTACAGTGGAATTGAAAGGCAAGCAACTTTTTTTTTTTTTAAATCCTGACTCGGTTTGCGAGTGTTGTGGGGTGTGCAGTACCGCATTTGGCCAGAGGTGCGGGTGCGCCGGTTGACACTCGGAACGGTTCGGAGCCGTTCGGAAATACTCGGAACCACTTGGAAATACTCGGAAACACTCGGAAATACTCCCTTCCTGAGTGTTTCCGAGCCTTTACGAGGGTTTCTCAGTTCAGCCGAGCTGTCCCCGAGTATTTCCGAGGCTCTCCGGCGCCCCCTCCACCTCTGGCCACATGCGGTATTGCATGCAATAGAAGTAAATGCGGAACAAATTATCTTTGTTTCCATTGACTTCTATGGGGAAACTCGCTTTGATATGTGAGTGCTTTGGATTATAAGCATTCTCCTGGAACGGATTATGCTCGTAATCCAAGGTTCCACTGTATATAAAATACACTATTTGTCTATCAAAAAAGTGTTTCCCAGTACTAAACCTTTCATCCAATTTCTAAATTGGTGCATTAGTACATTCCAAAAACCAATATAAAGGAATAGTAGTGGTAAAAAAGCACAGTTTTTTTTTGCATAATTCTCCTTTAAGGGGGCGTGGCAGGGGGTATGTCCTATGCCTACATACTTTTGCTAACAAGTGTCCCTTATTCCAATCTCAGAAATATGGGAGGTATGCCATTGTGTTTGAACGATGTGTGACTCTATAGTCATATGGGCTACTCAGATGTGCTAGGGAGGAAATGCTCAGCATGGAAACTCACTGAAAACTGAGCATGTGCAGAGCTGCCAACACTGCTCTGCAAAATCTCTAGCTGAATTGGGGACATGGACAGAAGGGGGAGATAGAGAACAGCAGGATCAATCAGGTTTTTTTGCAGAATACAGAAGACTAATCCCATAGTGACTGAGTGAGTATGAATAGCATGGAATACGCCATTTATTGAAAGTTTTATATGTGGGTTTAGTGACAGTGTAAGGTGTTATTAAACCCACAACAGTTAAATCAGTCTGTATATGCAGTAATGCATGCTTGTTATACTCACTGTGCAGCCCAAGAGGTTAATCTATTGTGTATAAATACTGTTTGATCCCGTATTCTCTGTTCCTCCCCTTCTTCTACAATCCCCATCTCCTGATAGTACAGAGCCTTGGAGGCACTCTGCACATGCTGTTTGGTGTGTATTGCTAAAGAGGTTTTTTTTTTGTTGGTAGGGTGCATGTGATCAGCACAGGTCCAATCAGCAGTGTTCAGACAGGGTCAGGGGTAGGGTTGCCACCTGTCCAGGATTCACCTGGACAGTTCGGGTTTTGAAACATGTGTCCAGGTTTCAGTCCACCTGAAACCCGGACACAATATTTAGACCAGGCTGTGGCTCCCCAAGCAAACAAGATAGTCATACACAAATCTGTTGCCGTCCGGGAGCTGCGGGCAGCTGTTTGGGGGCAGGTTTGACTAAAGGGTGGTGTGATAATGTCAGCAAGAGCAGTTTGGCCACGCCCACTGTTTGCCAAGGTGCTCTCTATGCGCTACATTACTACTCTCCTTGGGGCAGCAAAATGTATCCAAGGTCTTTTATAATCCTATTGTGTTTACGGCAAAAAATAAATTAAAAATTGCCCTGTGCTGCAAAAGTGTTCGGGCTTGGTTTGAAGAAAAGGTGGCAACCTTAGTCAGGGGTCCTGCCGCCTCCTAGGACAGTCAGAGTAGAATGAAAACTCCTCCTACAAGCTTTAACCAGACACTGATAGAAGTCACAAGACTGCTTTAGTGAAGGTAAATTGGGTATCTCCAGGAGGCAATGCCCTTAGTTTTTGTAATAATGTACATTTGATTAGTCAGTCTTTAGATAAAAACAAAGTTGAACCACGGTAAGGGGTGATTTAAAAAAGGCAGCCATCCTCAGAGTGCGTCCAGCAACTCTGCAAAACATATAAAAGAAACAAGGGGGGGCGGGGGGGAGCGTGTCTCTAAGTGTAGTATTAAAACAGTATAATTTATTGCACAAGATTAAAAACACTTACAAGATATAAGTGGGAGTCATGCTCGCCATAAGTTTGTAGTCCTGGCAGTTCTACTGCGTCCCACAGGCTCCTCGCACGACCTGGGTAGCTGGGAAAGGTTCTGGTGTTGATGTTGTGCTGAATAGCTGTACATTCAGGAAAACTAGGAAGTGCCTGCCTGCCATTCATGCTGTGGATGCCTGGGGAGCTGCTCAGCTGCTGGGCTGTGATTCTGTCCCTGTGGAATCTGGATTGTCTGGACAGACCCCCATGGGGGCTCCTCCATTCTGCCTGCTCAGCTCCTGGTGATTGTTTTTAAGAGCTGACGTGCCTGGCAGGATGGGCCATGACCTTACTCGCCTCGCCAGCAGCGCGCCGCACAGGCTCTGTCGAATTCTCCCCCTGGGCCAGGGCGGCCCCGCCCGCTGGCGCCAGCTGAATACAGGATCGGATAGGCTCGGGCAGCTACGGACATGCGCATGCGCAGTTCTAAGCCGACCTGGTCATGGATATTTTTTACTGGCACTTTTGTTCTATTACGGGCATTTACGGGCAGGGAGAAAAGTGCCTTGATTTTTCTGGCTGTCTGTAAAAATACGGGCGGTTGGCAACACTGTCCAGGACTCTCCCTCCTGCCTTTGGCTCCCACAGTTGTCAATCAAAGTCAGTGAGCCAATGAGGAGAGAGAGGGGTGGGGCTGAGCAGTGGCTCCCTGTCTGAATGGACACACAGAGCAGCGGCTCGGCTCGAGAGCTTGCTATGGGGGCACTCGGCAGGAGGGAGGGGCCAGGAGCGCCGGTGGGGGACCTGACAAGAGGAGGTTCAGGGTTTCTCTGTGCAAAACCATTGCACAGAACAGGTAAGTATGACATGTTTGTTATTTTTAACCAAAGAAAAGCAAGACTTTAGTATCACTTTAAGCTAACAGTTCATGCTTAGATAAGGGCTGGCTGACACAGTTGATTGATGGTGTCTGTATCTTGCTAGAATGGCCAAACTGTTTAACGGACAACACTTTGTTGTAGATTAAAGTAGATCTAAACATTAACTGACTGACCATGCCTATGCAATTTGTGCTGCAGCCTCTTTGCAGCCACTTTCACTCTACAAACCCTCCAGCGATGGTCGAATGGCATTTCTCAGGTTGGGTGTCCTGATGGTGACAACAGTGGACTATGTCTGCGTAATGTGCGTTGCAATGGCCAGTTGTGGTCTCCATCAAAAGTCCATGTGACAAGGTTGACAACACAGGAGCACAATTAGGAAACGGGAACAAACCGTTGTCACCCCATAACTGGAAGTGCCCGAACAAGGACCTTCATGGCTGGAGAACCAGGAATTATTTTAATAAAAACTGCAGATTTGCAAATATTGAAAATCACTTCTGAAAGAACATATGTTAGAGCTTATATGCATTTTTTGGTGATTGTGTTTACATCTGCTTTAATTTCTTTTCCTGGCGTCCTCTGTGGCATCTGGTATCTTTGCAATGAGCGCCTGTGGAAAGGACAGCCGGCTTATAGGAGATTTTAGTTTACATATATTTTAATCTATGTATTTGTCATCTTTTATTTGATTCTATCCCACAATACATATTTCAAGTAATAAAAAAAGAAAAAAAAATCTTCATTTTGAACGCTTACAGAGAAAGAGGGTCAGAGAGAAACCAAGAGATGAAAATGTAGACGATTGAAGGAAGAAAGGAGATACAATGGGCCTCTATAGAGAAGTCTGCGGAGTCCATGTGATGGGGGGGGGGGCCCGTGTCCCGCGGTGCATGCTGGGACTGCTATGTGGTTTCAGGCCATTGCTTCGGCTGGGGGAAAGTGTCACACGGGCTTCCAAGGGGTCAGCAGGCCTTGCTTTGTTCCAAATTAGCTGATCCCGTCTGACACTTGGTAATCTGTTGTGTCATGTGGTTACTGTGAGACAGTCTTGTGGGTGACAACAAAGTTTGCCTTTGAAGTCAGGGCAATGTTTGGGATTATTGGTCAGAGCAGATTATCACAGCTTTCCTTGCTTTGTTTCCAAACTCAGCTAATGATTCACATCTCCCCTGTTGGATCTGATCATGTCACAGGGCTGGTCTCTAGAGGAAATCTGGAACTACAGATGTAGCAATGACCTCCTGAAGGAGCTACTGGATTCTTATGACTTCCCTGCTAGTGACCTACCCTGTAGCTGCTCTTGCTGACCCATTGGTGGTGACAGACAGACATCAAGAGATTCAGCCTTCTTTGTTGGAAAACTAATTGGCTAAAATGTCTATGGAGGGAGGGTTAGGGGTACAGGATACATAAAAACAGCAAAAGTAGTGAAAATGTAGATGGACTTCATGGAAACAAACACAACAATAAGGTTAAAATTTACAAATCTTGTATTCACAAGAAGAGCTGCTGGCTTCCCTCCTCTTCCTCCCACCAGCAGTTGCTGAAGGCACAAAGGGGGGTAATTTCAGGATGAGTTTTAGTGTATTTTTTGTGAAAATATCATATGATATTTTCGGGGGAAGCAGTAGCCTGCCAGGTGGGGCCCTAGGATTTTTAACAGCAGCCCTGCAGTATTTAGCTCATCATTCCTATAAAAACGTACAGAAAAAGGTACATAAGCAACCAGTATTGAGTTAATGGTATGAATGCAATATTACAGTCAGAGTGACACCCATCAAATAATATTATTGCACCTTGAGGAGTTGTGCCTCAAAAAATTACATAAAAACAGCAGCAAAAATCCTTCTGCTCATTAGTGTCTTCTGGTATCCTAATGTGTCTACCACAAGCCAATTCCAACTACGTAGGCCCAGATTGGTGGCCACCTTTAAATACCTTCATTCTCTGCTGCAGACCAGGTTAGGACTTCTCAGATCTCCCTCATGGGCCAGTTGTGGACCTTTAAGCCCAGATGGGCAATTCTCTCTGCTCATTAGTATCTTCTAGTATCTTTATGAATCTATACCAAATGCTAATACAAAATATGTAGGCCCAGACTGGCAGCCACCTTTAAGTATTTCCAGCCTCTGCCACAGACCAGGTTAGGACTTCTTAGATCTCCCTCATGGGCCAGTTGTGGATTGTTAAGCCCAGATGGGCAATTCCCTCTGCTCATTAGTATCTTCCAGTATCTTTATGTGTCTACCACAAGCTAATTCCAACTATGTAGGCCCAGATTGGCAGCCACCTTTAAGTATCTTCAGCTTCTGCCACGGACCAGGTTAGGACTTCTCAAATCTCCCTTATGGGCCAGTTGTGGACCTTTAAGCCCAGATGGGCAATTCCCTCTGCTCATTAGTATCTTTATGTGTCTACTACCAGCTAGAACTCTTCTTCGTCTTCTGTTTCCTTCCCAAAAAATTGGCCTGTAAAGCAATTAACAAACCACTCTGGACCTTTAACCTCCCCAGACAGCAATCTGGGGTGCAAGGACCTTCCACCCCTACATCCTCACCAGGAAAAGCCTGGAAAGGAAAGGATCTTTGGAATCTACAATTACATATCTTCACCAGGCAAAGTCTGGGAGGCCAAGGCCCTTCTACAAGGTCTTCTTCCCACATCAATGGCATACATTTCTCAGAAATTGAATGAGGCAGAATAAATATTCATAACCCAAAACTTTGCATCTCCTTGCTCCATTTACTAGAGAACACTCCCTGGAAGCAGGCAGAAGCAAATAATGTCCTTGGGCTTAGGAGGAACCCAACAATCCCAGATAACAAAGCTTGGGCTGGCTACAGTCTAGGTGCCAACACTAAATTTAGACTAGGGGTCCCTACACAGATACACTAAATATCATATAGATCATTATTGTTTCGTGTTGCAAGACCTGGGTCACACTACTGATTCTGTATCTGGTGACAATTTTCCAACTACAAAATCACTATGATTGATGCTGATACTCCTTCTCTTGCAGTATCTTTCACTCTCATTGCTCCCTTACTATCGATAGGGATTTTGGTAGTTACAGTTGTACTGGTGTCACAAGTTTAACTTGTTTCTAACAAAAGTAGTAAAAAGCATGCAAGGTTGGAGAGGCTCAGTGGTGAACACAGACTGCGGATGGTTCCATCTTGGTGCCGGCGCTCGGCGGGTGGGCCTTGGCGCTGAGAGGCAGCATATTTGCGTGCATTAGTGCAAATACAGCTGTGCTGAGCAGCTAACAGAAAGCTCCCGATCACTACTAGCTTTCCGATCATGTGACCGTCGTGACAGCCAATCATGGCAGTCACATGATCAGAAACCCCAAACCCCTTAAAGGGCCTGGAGGAGCCGGCTCCAAGGGGTTAACAAGGTCAAATGCTTTTTGTTTATGCATTAGCTTCTTTTCAAGTTATGTCTTGGCAGCATTCTGCCTTCATTAGAAACTCACAGGGCACTTAAAGTAACCTCTGACCCTAAAGCCCTCCACTAGAGACCGGCCAAATGTCGATCCATGTATGGGACTAATGGTTTCCAAAAGTCGAGCTACCAATTGATTTCCGTACAAGCAGCCTGTAGGATAAATCTCGATTGATCAGCACTGTGGGCTATAGCAGGCAGCGCTGATTATTGTATTCTGACAGTGGGGAATCAGAACACAATAGCTCAGCAAGAGTGATTCCCCCATCTACCTCAATAGTGTAGATGGGGGAATTGGGTGATTATTTTTCATTCAACCTGGTGGCTGAATGAAAAGAATTACTATTATATATGGGCTGCCTAAGTCCAACCTTAGCCTAACCCTTAGCCTAATCCCCAAAACTCCTAATAAGCATTATCACCTTGTGCTGAGATCTCACAGATCTTGGTTCTGAGAGAGCTGAGTCACCCTCTATGTCTCTATGCCATCAATACCACCACCCACGCCTGACAATAAAAAAAGAATGAAACGTTTCTAAAAAGTTCTTAAACGTCATAAAAAGTTGTGAAAAGTTGGAGTGAAACTTTCATACTTTGCTACATACTGAATGTGCTGGGACTCTAAAAGGATACTACGATGTTGCATATATCTGTACCCCTCTCTGTCTTTTCTACTAATTTTTTATCCTTACTTTCCTTCTTTCAAATTCAAATTGAAATAGGTTTGTTTGGCAGGACCAAATACATTTTAGCATTGCCTAAGCAATTGAGGACTTTTTACAGGTTGGATATTTTGAGGGCCCGGGGCAAGAGATGATATAAAGGGGATAGGGGGTAAGTCCAGGAACATTATCAGGGAACACGATTCTCTCTCTTACACTGTCCCCCCCCCCCCACACACACACACACTTCAACATTATCAGAGTTAGGAATAATATGAAGGGTATAGAGGATGAGTTCAATAATGTTCTCAGGTCAAATGATAATATATAGCAGAAAAGGGGTTGACTTTGGGTATAGAATAAAAAGGCAATTATTTCTCAGAATATCCTTGTCAGTCTGTCCTCTCCTATCCTTTTCTCTTTCTCTTTGTCTTTCCCTCTCTTCCTCTCCTCTCTGCTTGTCTCTTCCCCCCTCTCCTCTCTCCCTCCCTTCCCTTTCTCTTTTTTTCTTTGTCTTTTCCTCCATCTCTCCCTTCCTCTCCTCTCCTCTCTCTCCCTTCCTATTCTCTCTTTTCCTTTGTTTTTACCACCATCTCTCTCTGTCACTCTACCTGTCTCCTCCTATTGTTTCCTCTCCTCTCTTGCCCCCTCTCCTCTCTCTCCCCTCCCCTCCCTTCCCTCTCTCTCTTTTTCTTTGTGTCCCCCCCCCCCATCTTTCTCTGTCACTCTACCTGTCTCTTCCTTTCCTTTCCTTTCCCCTCCTCTCATCTCCTCTCTACCCCCCTCCCTCTCCCACCCTTCCTTTGCTCTCTTTTTCTTTGACTTTCCCTCCATCTCTCTCTCTATCACTCTACCTGTGTCTTCCTATTCTCTCCTCTCCGCTTGTCTTTCCCCCACTCTCCTCTTTCTTTTTCTTTGTCTTTCCCTCCATCTCTCTCTGTCACTCTACTTGCCTGTCTTTCCCTCTCCTCTCCTCTCCTCTCCTCTCCTCTCCTCTCCTCTCCTCTCCTCTCCTCACTCTTGGTCTATTCTCTCTCTTTGTCTCTCTCTCCCTCCTTCTCTCTCTCCCTCTCCTCTCCACTTGTCTCTCCCCTCTCCTATCTTTTTTCATTGTCTTTCCCCCCATCTCTGTCACTCTACCTGTCCTTTCCTCTTCTTTCCTCTCCTCTCCTCTCCTGTCCTCTCCTCTCCTCCCCTCCCCTCTCTTCCCCTCTTTCCCTCCATCTTTATCTCTCACTCTACCTGTCTCTTCCTCTCCTCTCTGTCACACTACCTGTTTCTTTTTCTTTCTCTCTCCCTCTGTGTCTCCCCCCCCCCCCCCCCTCTCTCTCTCTCTCTCTCTCTCTCTCCCTCTCCTCCTCTCTCTCTCTCTCTCTCTCTCTCTCTCTCTCTCTCTCTCTCTCTCTCTCTCTCTCCCTCTCCCCCCCTCTCTCTCTCTCTCTCTCTCTCTCTCCCTCTCCTCTCCCTCTCCTCTCCTCCCTCTTTCACCAGCTTGCCATCCTCTATGCCTGCAGATTACCTTGCAGGGTAGGAAATGAGAAGCCTCTAATGAAGTGTGTGAGTAGCAGAAGATCCTCTTTTAGTCCCTCTGCAGAAAAGCTCCTTTATCTGCCTTTAATGAACATTTCACTTTCACCGGCTCCAGGGGCTCGTCCTGCCAGGGGGACTGATGAATGTACTGCGTGTTCTGCCACCTTGGAAGGACGGAGCTGGCAGAGCTGGCACACAAGATGAAGCTGCCATTGCCCAGAGCCAGATTCTGGCCACGTGAGACTCCGACTCCCGGAACACTCTCTGCCTGAATGTGAATCAAAACTCTGCTCTCATCGCTGCGAGAATTGGGATTGTATTTTACTATGGAGCTTCTGACATTACTAAATACAATAAGGAAGAATAGGACATGGAGGCACTGTGGAGGAAGATCCCATCCTACAATAACCTGCCCTACCTGGTAGTGGGTTCTTCATTAGGGTGCCAAAATCCCAAAGAGGGGAAGGAACATGGGGTTCTCTAAAATGGACATCCCGAGATTCCAGGAGAAGGCTTTTTTTTCAAACAGATGTAAAGTTGTACAGCGCATGCGCAAGATGAGTCACATGATGTCATGTGCTTCATTTTGCTCCATCTTGTGCATGTGCAATAAAACTATACTGCAAGATCTTGCAAGATCTCATGAGATCCTGCAGATTAGGTCAGGGATTTCCCTGAAGGCACTAATTATGTTGCCTACCCAGGAGTACCACTGTGGCTGGGATTACCCAGGAAATTGACACAAGAACAGTGCCGGTGTTCTGCCATATAGTGTCCTCGTATCAGATAGTGTCCGCCTCGTACTGCGCACGCGCAGCGCCTGCGCAGTACGGAGGAGCAGGAGATGCCGAAAATGCCCGAAGTTGATCAGCTGACCATCAGCTGTACACGGCGCTCGGGCACTTGTTAGCGATGGCAGTGTAAGAGGGCCCCTCGCGGGCTCGCTTCGCTCGCCACGCTTCGGGCACGGCCTCGCTGCGCTCGGCAAATATTTATTCTAACTCTATGTCCACTTGGATAGTAGGGAATGATCCTGGACATAGGGTAAGAATAAATGCGTAGGCGCCGTGTACAGCTGACGATCAGCTGTTGAACTTCGGAGACTTTCGGCGTCTCTTTTGTCCTCCGTACTGCGCCTGCGCAGTACAGGGAGGACACTATATGATAGGGGACTGAATTCGATAAGACACCGGCCACGCATATGCGGCACAGGGGCACTATCCCCCTTAATTATGCACTCGGCCCCTAATCTACATGCAGGGCACCAGATGCATGGATTTCAATGTTTTGTTTTTTTTTGAAGCACATGATTAGAGCCTGAGGTTCTAATTGGCTTCAAAAAGGGTGGGCTCGGGGGGCGCAGAGCACTGTGCCCGAGCCCACCCAGTTGTGTAACATTATCAAATTAATATTCGCTAATGTCTTCCTGTTTTCCCTCCCAGCCAATCAGGAAGCGGTTGGCTGGGAGTTCTAAGACCCAATAGGGCGTGAGTCCTAAGTCCTGATTGGCTGGGAGGAGAAGCGACTGCCGGGACTTGGGATGGGACGCAGAAGCTGCAACCTGAGTGTAGTAAGCACGGGCCTGGCGGGTGACGGGCGAGCAAAGCGGCGATCGAGCGAGTGATTGGGGGGGTGCCGATCAATCGAGCACCGGGGGGGTGGGGGGTTGTTGGCTGGCTGGAGGGGGGTAGCTGGCTCCCCCCCAAGAAAATTGAACACCAGCTGCCATTGCACAAGAAGGTAAGTACATTACAAAAAAAAATAACAGCTGTAGTTTATTAGGAAGGGGGTGGAGGAGGTCTGCTTTTAAGTGGTTGTAAAGCCTCAAGGTTTTTTACCTTAATGCATGCAACCCTTTTTCTTACCTGAGCCCGATCCAATCCAGAGATGTGCACGAGTGCAGTGGCTCGAGCAGCTGTCTCTCTCCTCATTGGACAGATTGATAGCAGCAGGAGCCATTGGCTCCAGGGCCATTTTTAAGGCAGGGCAAAAGGGGCAGCTACCCTGGGCCCTGTCATTGTTGTGGGGCCCAAAGCAGCTGCCTCATACTTGCAAACTATCCTGGTTTAAATTTCCTCGTCCCTCGAGGTTTTAGTCCCATGCTGTGTCCCAATATCTCAGTGTGAAGTGCTGCTACTAATGCTGCCCAGCTCTGCCCTATTGTTGTGTAAAGATGACTCACCTGCAGACCCTGTGTTTCCATGTAAATTACCGGCATTCATATGTAAATAGGGGCACCCAGTGGCATTGACCATGCCCCCCCCCCAGGGTCATATCCACAGTAATCTCTAGCAACCAATCAACAAGCAGAAATGATGTGCTGTAACCTCTAGCAACTAATCACTGAGCCGTAATGTGTGCTGTAACCTCTAGCAGCCAGTCAGTGAGCGGTAATGATACACAGTAACCTCTGGCAACCAATCGCAATAGATGCCTGATCTGATTCAGTAAACTGATTTTGAGTCTAGCTGCTATTTATTGTATGTCTCAGAGCAGGTGGAGAGCAAAACTGCATGGAAGGGGGGCCCAAGAAAAGTTTTGCCCAGGGTCCATTCAATATTAAAGACGGCCCTGATTGGCTCCCGCTGCTGTCAATCAAATCCAGTGACACAGGAATGGGGGAGGGGCAGAGCCGATTCCCGCTGTCTGTTTTAATGGACGCAGCAGCGAGACTCGGGAGCAAGCACACATGGGTAAGCTCCAGTCGGGGACTTTGCCCAGGCTGAGATAATGTCATCAGTCTGCTGCAGGCAGAAGGAAGCATTTCCTCAGTCTCCAACATTGTAACTTTGTAGCAAGTCACAAGGTGAGGGGCTGCAGCTGGAGCTGATCTGGTATTTGTGAACACAGCAGATGGCATCTTGGTCCAGGAAGTAGATGGTGACCCTGGATACTGATGGTGGCGCCTCTTTGGAAGAAAAAGCAGATGAAGACATTATCAGGGAGAGTACTATGATCTCTATGAGAGGTAATAAATACCCGGAAGAATTACACTAACATATTATACGAAGCAGCACTTATCTTTTAAATATTTATCTGATGACAGGTCCACTTTAAACACTGGTTTTACAGCCAGGCAGGTTTTAGCCATCAGGTATTATCCTCATTCCGGAGGATCCCGAATAAATGGCGCAGTAGCAGGTTGTACGAATGGCGTCTCTGAGCCAAGAAGCCGCCGGCCCCCTCTAAATCGTCTCTTCGAGGAGCGCGTCCAAATGGGCAGGGAACAGAACGCCGTGGTTTTTTTGGTCGTCTCTGGGCACAAAAAGTCATCATCTTCCATCATCCGGGCCGAGGAGGTGGGGGGGGGGGTGAGAGGAACGCCTCGCCGCGCCATTTCCGGACGGGGTCAATATGTCACGATGACAATTCTCTCAGCTTGTGGTGAATCTCTTCTGCTATTGGAGGGCGGACAAATAGCAGCTATATTCTGGCTGTCCTCCTGTGTGGCCGATCGCAGAGCGCGGGGGGGGGGAGATGATGCCTCGTGCCTCATTACGCCGGCCGCTGGGAATTAAATTGCTGAGCAGCTTTAACCTGTTACTGACCAGCAGAAAAAAACTCTGCTGATTTTTTTTTTTTTTAGTGTGCTTATGTGACCACAGCAGGAATGACCTGATTTGTAAAGCGAGATCAGCGGACAAGCTGGAGATCCCTTGGGGTTCATTTAATAAAGGCAAATAGATTGTGCACTCTGCAAGAGCAGCTGCTCCTGACATTAATAAATAAGCAGAAGCTCTGCTGACTTCCATCACCCAATCATGGGCAAGCAAATATGCTGTTTTTTTAATTTTCCTTGGACGTGATTGGGTATTCTTTGCAAAGTGAAGGTTTACCTCATTTACTAAGCTCTGGAGCGACTGCACTTGCAAAGTGCACAGTCTATTTGTCTTTAGTAAATCAGCCCCTTTTTATCTTCTATGTTTATTCTGCCATCAGGGAGTATTCAACATTTTGGTGCCCTTTCGTTTTTAATCTTCATTAATCTCTACAGCAGTCAACCTCCTTTCGGGATCTCTATATGCCACTTGACATCCTATTAAGTCAGCATGGCTGCTACAAGTGTGAATTTACTGCTACTTTCTATCATTAAAGTGGATGCTAAAACCAACGGTCGCTACTCTGTACTGGAAAGCCTCGTACACACGATCGGATTTTCCCCAGACAAAACCTCGGACTTTTGTCCGAAGGCGTGTGCCTGGATTTTGTCTTGCATACAAACGGTAAGGAATTGTCGGCCAACAAACACGAACGTAGTGAAGTACTACGTGGTTTTTCAGCTCTTTAGCACCACCCTTTGGACTCCTTCTGCTAATTTTGTGTTAGTAGAAGTTTGGTGAGTGTTGATTCGCGCTTTTCATTTAGCGCTTTTCCGTTTGCGTTTTTGAGTTCGTTTATGAACGGCCGTTCCTCAAGCAGACATCTTGCAGAATCGGAGGAGATAACGTGTTATTTATTATTGGCCTTGGAGTTATTGTTTTGACCCAAGTCCAGTCCAGGAACAGGAGGAGTTCTTGGACCAAAAATTGGTTGCTTTATTAATCGTGACCAATTCTGTCATATGCCTTTGCTGCGGGAGCTCCAGGAGAATAATCCTGATGATTTTCGGAATTATCTCCGGATGACGGACCCCTGCTTTCACCAACTCTTGGCATTGCTGACCCCCTATATTAAGAAGCAGGACACATGCATGAGGCTTTTATTTTATTTTTGGCTGAATAATAATGATTTGATTTGGTATATTTTCTATATTTTTGGATGCATAGAATGCACTTTTTGGTTAAGTTCTATTGGCAGATAGCATGTCTAATTTTATTTGTTTTCTTTTTTTAATGCACAATAAAAAAAATTGTGTAGAATAATACTTGGCTATGTGTTTTTCTTCAAATGACAGTTTGGGAGTCGGCAGTTACATTTAAAAAAATACAATGTAAAATTGACAAGGGACACCAACATAGTTGTATCTTTGATCTTAAAAACTACGGGATAATGGTGTTGTGGTAACTTGCCCAAGTAAATTTTAAAAAAAACATAATAATATTATTCTTGGTATCACTAAAAAAAAAAAGCCTTTGAAAATGTGTTTGCAATAATTCCATCAGTATCACCAGCAAAGCAGCTTCATTATTATCCCATTAAAGAAGAAGAGAATTGTGCGCTGCATTTCCAGATCTCATAATTTGCCACGTCACGAATGTTAATTCTCCATTACGAACGCTGGTTTACAAGACCGACCGCTTCCGGCTCATCCTTGCTTCCGAGCATGCGTGTTTGTACTTTAGACTTTTGTCTGACGGACTTGTGTACACACGCTCGGAAAATCCGACAACAGACATTTGTTCGCACATAAAATTTAAAACCTGCCGTCCAACATTTTTTCCTTGGAAAATCCGACAACAATTGTCCGATGGCGCGTACAAACGGTTGTATTTTCCACCAACAGCCTGTCATCGAACATTTCCCATTGGAAAGTCCGATCGTGTGTACAGGGCTGTACTCTTGGACCTCTCTGCTGCCTTTAACCACTTAAGGACCAAGCCTATTTTTTACACTTGGTGTTTACAAGTTAAAATCATTTTTTTTGCTAGAAAATTACTTAGAATCCCCAAACATTATATATATATTTTTTTCATTTTCGTTGAAATACTTTATGTCGCACCGTATTTGCGCAGCGGTCTTACAAACGCAATTTTTGGGGAAAAAATACACTTTTTTGAATTAGTAAATAAGAAAACAGTAAAGTTAGCCCAATTTTTTTTTTATATTGTGAAAGATAATGTTACGCCGAGTAAATTCATACCCAACATGTCACGCTTCAAATTTGTGCCCGCTCGTGGAATGGCGACAAACTTTGACACTTAAAAATCTCCATAGGCGACGTTTAAAACAGGTTGCAGGTTGCATGTTTTGAGTTTCAGAGGAGGTATAGGACTATAATTATTGCTCTTGCTCTAACAAACGTGGTGATACCTCACATGTGTGGTTTGACACAATATAATATCGTTAACATATGCAGGCGCAACTTACATATGCGTTCGGTTCTGCGGGCAATCACGAAGGGATGGGGCGCTTTAAATTTTATTTATTTTTTTCTTATTTATTTTACTTTTTATTTTTTATTTTTACACTGTCCCTTTAAAAAAAAAACATGGATCACTTTTATTCCTATTACAAGGAATGTAAACATCCCTTGTAATAGAAAAAAAGCATGACAGGACCTCTTTAATTTGAGATCTGGGGCCAAAAAGACCTCAGATCTCACATTTACACTTAAAAGCAATAAAAAGTAAATAAAAATTATGTCTTTCTTTTTCAATAAAAAAAAAAAATTGTCCCTTTTAAGGCCATTGGGCGGAAGTGACATTTGGCGTCACTCTCGTCATCCAATGGCATAGAGTCGAGGCCATCTTTCCCTCACTCAACTTCCCGCCTAACAGGGGAAAGGATCAAATTGTCTCTGCCGCTACCGACGGATCCGGTATGCGGCGGAGACAACCGGGAGGCGGCGGGAGGGGGTTGGGCACCTCTACCGCCGCCAATAAAAGTGATCTTGAGGCAACTTTGCCGCGGAGACCACTTTTATCTTAAAGCGGACCGCCGGCCATTGAAAAAAATACCAGGCGTTATGGCAGCTATGTGCTGCCATAACAACGGCATATAACGTCAAAGTAGTGACGTATATCCACGGTGGGCGGTCCTGACCACCCATTCCTCCTCAAGAAATGCCATTCCCTTGCCTTCTTGTTCTTTGTTGGTTCTCCACCTACCTATCTCACTGCACCTTCAGTGCCACCTACAACTCTACCTCCTCCTTTTCTCTTTCCCTTTCCATAGAGGTCCCCCAAGGTTCCAACCTCAGACCTCTACTATTCTCTATTTATACCTGCAGCCCCCTCCTAGGTAGGTTGCTAAGATGTATATAGTTAGCATAGTATGGGCTTCTGCTTAACACGAATCTAAGGTAAAATATAGTGGTTTTCCTGTTTAATAGGGAGACTGAATTGGTACAGCCAGGGAGTCCTGAATTTACAAAGACTCATCTGTATCCAGACAGTTTTGGAAACTGGTGGGGTGGACAGGAGTGACTCATGCAGATCAGTGGCATGGATATGGATGCCATCACAGCCAATTGCAGGCATAGGGTCCTATGCATGCTGGGGAGGGATCTTTGCCTGGAGAGGAGAGTCCAGCTGGGGAGGGGGGCTCTGCCCTTCTCAGCACCTGCTGCTATGTGGCCTCAGGCTGGAGGCCTGGAAGCTGGAGAGCTGACCCATGTGTTCTGAAGAGCTGACTGAGGGGAGCCATGCCCGAGAGGATCTGTTTTTCGACTCCTGTGAGTACAGACCAAAGATCTAGGGGCCTGATTCTTTTGTGGGCTACCCCTCTGTGCTAGGAAAGTCAGCTGCTGGGTGCAGCAGAAAGGGGATACTGTCTAGTGTCCCGAAGAGCAATAGTCTGTTCTTCTCATAGAGGACTTGCTCAAGAGTGCATGTTGCTGAAAATAAGATTTCCACAGTCAAGTTGAAGCAGTTGTCCTCCCTGTAATTAGTTGAATCTGGAGTATCCCACTATCTACCCTTCCCTTTCCAAGTTCTCAAATAAAACCTTTGAAAACAACCAACAACTGATTATTCAAGACACAAGCCTTGCTGTGGAAAATACTGTGTGCATGGCTGAACAGATAAAGCAAGAGAGAGTATTCAAGCTGCTCCTATGTAGCTGTACTCCCATAATTTCCTCTCTGGGTCAGCTGATTGTCTCCCACGGCTTCCAACACCATTTCTTTGTTGACAACACCCAAATATACCTTTCTACCCCTCAGCTCACCCCATCAGTCTCCTCATGCATGGCATCAATCCGTCCCTGTATCTCAGGGTGCTAGGTTTAATAGTGGACTCTGGCTTCTCTTTTCAGCCCCACATCCAACCACTGTAACATCTCCAAAATATGCCTCTTCTTAACCAATGACAGCACCAAGCTGCTAATTCACTCCCTTCTTATCACCTCAACTATTGCACTTTCCTCCTTGTTGGCCAACCACTATACAAGCTATCCTCTCCAGTCAATCATGGATGCTTCTGCCAGACTCATCAACCTTACCAGCTGCTCAGTGTCTGCTACCCCCCCCCCCTACCAATCTCTCCAATGGCTCCTGCTCACCCAACACATACAATTCAAAATACTAGCTACAGCATGCAAAGCCTTCCAAAACTCTGCTCTGAGTTACATCGTCAACCACATCTCAAAATATTATCCAAACTGTCCTCTCTCTCTTTCCAATTCGTCCTGCTCTCTACTTCCCTTAACATCTCTGCCAATGATTGCTTTTCAAGACTTCTCCAGAACCTCTCCCATCCTCTGGAACTCTATAACCCAGGGATCTCCAAACTACGGCCCTCCAGCTGTTGCAGAACTACATGTCCCATGAGGCATTGTAAAACTCTGACATTCGCAGACATGACACAAGGCATGATGGGAAATGTAGTTCCAGAACAACTGGAGGGCCATAGTTTGGAGACCCTTGCTCTAACCCCATATGTTTAAAGACCTCCTGCTCTTTAGCTCCTGTTTTACCTCCTTTTATGCCAATTTGTGGGACTTCTCCACAGCCACTCTCATCCACTGGAACTCCGCAATACAACAAATTACAGGATGGGGGCATATAGGGCACAAAACCTATATCAAAATCAATTTTCTGCTTCTCTAGCTCCCTTATCACCTCCTCCCATGCTCACCTTCAAGACTTCTACAGAGCCACTCCCATCCTCTGGCACTTATGGAACTCCCTAACCCAATCTGTCTCAAGACCTACTGCTCTCTAGTTTCCTTTTTACCTCCTTCCATGCCCACTTGTAGGACTTCTCCAGAGTCACTTGTATTCTTCGGAAATAAGAAATACTACAAGTTACAGGGTGAGGGCATATAGGGCATAGATCTTTATCAAATTCAGTTTTGAGAACTTTGTACCTCAAACTGTCTCAAGACCTGCTCAATCACTTCCTGCCATGCTCACATTCAGGACTGCTATAGAGCCTCTCCCATCCTCTGGAACTCCCTTACCCAATCTGTCTCAAGACCTTCTGCTCTATAGATCCATTATCTCTTCCTATGCTCACCTCCAGGACTCAACCTCCTGCTCTCTAGCTCCTTTTTTACCTCCTTCAATGCTCACTTGTAGGACTTCTCCAGAGCCTCTCCTATTCTTTGGAACTCTATAACACTAAAAATTACAGGATGAGGGCATATATAGAGCACAGAACCTTTATCAAAATCAATTTTGAGAACTCTGTAACCCAATATGTCTCAAGACCTTCTGTTCCCTTATCACCTCCTTCCATGCTCTCCTCCAGGACTGCTCCAGAGCCTCTCCCATCTTCTGTAATTCCCTACCAAAATCTGTCCCAAGGCCTCCTGCTCTCTAGCTCCCTTGTCACCTCCTCCCATGTTCGCCTCATAACTTCTCCAAAGCTGTTCCCATCCTTTGGATCTCCCTACCCATAACATGCTTCAAGAGACAGTCATAGACTGGAGACATATTACGGGAGACAGCTAGAAATCACTACTATAATGGGCAATAGGGAAAAAAAAAAGATTAGTGTCTACAGGGGCCCCAAGGAGCACACAAAAGGTGCCAAAGGACCATATGCAGCCCCTGGGCACCAGGGAGCTAAATGCATTCCAGACTCATCAAAGCAAAAAGTGTGCAAAGTATTACAGTTTTTCCTAAGAAAGCAGCCACAGCCTAAGTAGAAAAGTCTGTTCCCTGTCTGCATGCTGCGGAGAAGTGCCCTTGCCCTCTGTGTGGAAGCAGTGGTCTCTCTGTAGTGGTCAGACAGGCCCCCCCAGCCGAGTCAGACTTATAGCTATGCAGTCGACAAAGCTCATGTTCCCTGCTGATTAGGGAGTTTTAGCTGTGACTCAGCAGGGGGCATGCCAGACCTCTGCAGAGAGACTACTGCTTTCACATAAGTGCAAGGGCCCATTATTTTATTATCTTTTGTTGCTATTGAGATATATAGTTCAATGAAAGTGCCCGGAATTCATCTTTAACTGCTCAAAATGCATCTTCTGTTGTAGCTCCATAACTCCCCCGGTACAGCGCACTGCGCCGTTCTTCTCCTCCGTAATGTGAGCGTTTAGAGAAAGTCATCCGTGGTAACTGTTGCTTTGTGTATTGGAGCCGCTGTTCAGTAGAAAACGCTCGCTGTGTGGGAAGTGCGTCATGTTGGTTTTCTTCTCCGGTACACTTTGAACATCACAAGGATGGAGGTTATAGATTTCTGCAGTTACGTCCCGGCTTCCCGATGTCTCCGCCGCGGCTGGTAGTCCGCTCACAAATGGCGGTGTTCTATTGCTAGTGTATAGCTGTCTGTAGGGGAGCATTGAGAGAGTGAGCAGAAACATACAGAAGGAGGAAAAGTCAGCAGTAAGTCAACGGCGGAGCGGGCGTCCGACTTCCACCCGGCAACTGCTGCCGCTGCGCCTTCCCGGGAATTTTTTTTTTGCGCACGTCTTCGGAAGCGGCACTTTTGCTTTCAATGTTTTCATTAAGGATTTCAGGTACAATCCAGAGGGAGAAAAAAAGATTGTGATAATCAGAATCGATAGTAATGTGACAATAGTCCACCTTTGCAACAAGAATATTAGCTAGAGCGACTCAAAAGACAAACATAGGAGAGAATCTACAGAATCCCACATAGACAGTAGAAAAATTATTCGAAGCGGGAATTTTGAGTAGACATGTGCAGAACTGAAAAAATTTATTTAGTTTCGGATAGATTCGTTATGTTACTAATTTTCTTTGGTTGACTCGTTTCGCAATTTGTTTCATTTAGTTGTGTTTATTATCGTATTCATTTTCTAACGAATTACAAATTTTCAGAATGTTTCGAATTCGGATCAGTTGAAAAATGATTGACCAATTCAAATTTTGTGTGAAGAATAGCTGGCTGTTAACCACTTGCCTACCGGGCACTCTTGCCCCCCGCCTGCCCAGGCCAATTTTCAGCTTTCAGCGCTGTCACACTTTGAATGACAATTGCGCAGTCATGCTATGCTTTACCCAAATAAAAATGTTATCTTTTTTTTTCACACAAATAGAGCTTTCTTTTGGTGATAATTAATCACCACTGGTTTTTTTTTTGCTAAACAAACAAAAAAAGACCAAAAATTTAGAAAAAATAAATGAAAATTTCATAGTTTGTTATAAAATTTTGCAAACAGGTACATTTTCTCCTTCACTGATGAGCACTGATGGGCACTAATAGGCTGCACTGTTGGGCACTGATAGGTGGCATCGGTAGGTGGTACTGATGAGCACTGATGGGAACTGAGAAGGGAGCACTGATAGGTGGCACTGATGGGCACTGACAGGTGGCACTGATGGGCACTAATAGACTGCACTGTTGGGCACTGGTAGGTAGCACTGATGGGCATTGATGGGAACTGATGGGCACTGATAGGCGGCACTGATGGATATCAATAGGCACTTATAGGTGGCACTGATGAGACGGCACTAGTGAGGACTGATCAGGAGGCACTGATGGGCACTGATTGGTGGCACTGATAGGCAGCATTAAAGGGAACTGAGAGGTGGCACTTATAGGTGGGGCTGATAGGTGGCACTGATGGGCACTGATAGGTGGCACTGATGGGCACTGATAGGCGGCACTGATGGATACTGATAGGCACTGTTAGGCAGCACTGATAGGTGCACTGATGATGAGGCACTGATGAGCACTGATTGGCAGCACTGATGGGCAATGTATGTTGGGATCGATGTCCCTTTAACAGAAGATGGTTATTGGCTTTCTTCTTTTGATGGGAAAAAAAGCTGACCAGCTTCTATTTATATCCTGTGATCAGCTGTCATTGGCTGACAGCTGATCACATGGTAAAGGGCCACTGTGATTGGTCCTTTACCCCAATCTGTGATCACCCAAGTCTGGCGTGCGGGCAGCGCGAGCACGGGAGGACGCCCACGTACACCCTCCGGGCATTGTAAGCCCACGCTGTACACGTCTTTCGGCTTTAGCACGGGCAGGAACTGGCTAAGGAGTGGGCCAGGGAACCGGCCGCCGTATCCTTAACAACTGATGACTAGTGCGCTGTCAGTGGGCTTCCCCACTGACAGCTAAAATGTAAACAAAAGAATTCCAGCAATAAAAAATTCTGACGAAGAAACAGGCCAGGAAAGAGGGGTGGGCGAGCAAGGGTCCCCCCTCCTCAACCATACTAGGCCACATGTCCTCAACATGGTGGGGGGGTGCTTTGGGGCTTGGCTATTTAAGTCAAACAGCGGAGCAGGCAGTTGGCGGGAGTGTTTGATGAGGTCGGAGGTTGTTAAGGACGGGGTGCTGGCTTCACGGCCCGCTCCTTAACAACCAGCTATCCTTCACATAGAATTCGAATTGGTGGATCATTTTTCATCCGATCCGAATCGTTCCGAAAATGTGGAATCCTTATAAAGCAAATAAACAAAACTAAATGAAACAAATTTTTTTGACTAAATTCGTTACTATTTTAATTAGAGATTTAGATACATCCGAATCTCCGAATAACCAAAAATTCATCGGAATTTACATTCGGACCGAAAAACAAATTGCACATGTCTACTTTTGAGGCATTAATACTACAAACTATATTATGTATTAAAAAATATACACATTTTATGTGTCACATTACGTAAAAACATATTAAAAATGGAGCCATATAATCAAACAGTGATCACAAAACAATGTGGGTACAGGTTTCCCATATTCGATGTGTTTCGAGACACTCTCTTCTTCAGGGAACTGAGTAGATACCGAAGACTGAAAAATAGAACATGACAACAAATCCTAATGCATAAAAGACAGGAAAACTGGTCTTTTTGACTTTTTCATTATATGCTGACAACCAGCTTCCCCAGTGACCCAGAAAACCATAGAGGAAACATCAACATCTTCTCGACATCCTCTCCCCTTGCAATACTGCAGCGGTTGAGTGCCTCCTGTAGTGGAGAAAGTGGACTGCACCTACCTACATGCTTTATTGGTTCGACCCCCCCAGACCTTTGAGGACCACCACCACCTGAATCCCATATCTCTATAGCTCAAAGGGGTGGATTTATTAAAGGAAAATAGACTGTGCACTATGCAGAGTTGCAAGTGCAGTTGCTCCAGAGTTTAGTAAATGATCCAAAGCTCTGCTGACTTCCATCACCCATCATGTGTTTTTGTTTTTTTTCCTTGCCCGTGTCTCCGGAGCAACTGCTATTTGCAAAGTGCACAGTCTATTTGCTTTTAGTAAATCAACCCCATAGTGCTTTATCTGCTGTTGGGGCAGATGGTAGGGCAGCCATATTGGGAGAAGTCAGTAGAGTATCATACTAGGATCACTGGTGGACAATCCGACCGTGTGTGGGCTTTATCAGACTTGCAGCTGACTTTTTCGGTCAAAAATCTGACGGACTTCAGATTTGGAAAATGTTTCATATTTGTCCGACGGACTTGAGACTCGAGTCCGGTCGAAAAATCCTCTCGTCTGTATGCTAGTCCGACGGACGAAAACCCACGCTAGGGCAGCTATTGTCTACTGGCTATTAACTTCCTTATTTTAGTCCGGTCGTATGTCATCACGTACGAATCCGTCGGACTTTGGTGTGATCGTGTGTAGGCAAGTCCGTTCGTTCAAAAGTCCGTCACATATCTGTCGAAAGTCCGTCGGACCAGTCCGGTCGAAAAGTGTGTACGCGGCATTAGCCTACTAGCATGTCTTTGGTGAGAGCACCTAATGGAAACCCACCCAATGGACCACAGTGCTGTAAGGCAGAGACTTTAACCACGTCTTCTGCCATCCATCTGGAAGAACCCAGGGATATTGCCTTGTGTTCCAAGCCTGGCACCTTACCACCTACAAAGAGGAAGAGTAGGCAGTGAGAGGATGCTAGCCAGTGACCAATAAATGGCAAAAATTTCCAAAATTTTAGTTTTGGAAGAAATCTCTTATTACCCCCTGGTACAGTGGTCTCTAAACTGCAGCCCTGGGGACGGATGCAGCCCTTTGCTTGCCTTTATCCGGCCCTTGGGGCACTATTCTTCTCACTGATATGAGACACTATTCTGCCAACTAACACCAACAATGGGGCACAATTTCTCCTACTGACTTCAATAATGAGGTACAATTCCTCCTAATGATACCAATAATTGGGGTACTACTCCTCCCAATGATATCAACTATGTTGCACTACTCCTCCCCCTGATACCAAACATGCTTATATGTTTATGCCCAGTGATCCTAGGAAAATGTACATTGCTGTTGGCCACAGTCTGGCTCTCCTAAAGTATGAAGGACAATAAAACTGGCCCTTTGTTTGGAAAGCTTGGGGACCCCTGTTCTAATATTTCACAACTACATAATATTTGTACTTAAAAACTTGAATGAAGTCAAGTTTCATCCAGAAAGGTTGCTTTTGTTTAATCAGCTTTGTAATGGATATGAGGCTGGCAGAATGCTCGTGTACAAAATTTCACCGATTGCTGTTTCTCTTGGCAAAAGCTCCATGCTCAAACCTCCAAGTGTCAGATAAGATATGAAAACACGAATAATGGTTTCTTGAAAGGGTCCTTTGCCAGGCCCTGTTTATTTGAAGAGCTGATAGAGAGGAGAGAAGTGACTGAGAAGTGGACAGGAGGACACGAGGACAAGTTTAAAACTCCTCCACCATCACTCTGCTCTCCTCCCCGCCTGGTGCCACTGAAGTCCAGATGACATCCTGAGAGCCTGGATTGCTTTTCCACACCTTCGGGGACACAGGGTCACTTAATACGATTGTGAAATGGCCGGGTTAATAGCAAGTCCTTGCCCTGTGTGACAACATTTCTGCTGTGTGACTTCACCAACACCTGATAGTGTGTAACTTAGATGTATGGAGAGTTCGAGAGGAGACCAGACCCAGAGCAGAACATTTCACCTAAAAAGGGTTGAAGGGGTCTCAAAGACCTTTCAGTTTGTAAGGAAAGAATGGAAACTCTTTTGTACTGAATTCAGGTTTTTATTGAATGTTTCTGAGCATTTTAATCTGAACGCATAAATACAATGAAAGCCTTTTTAGGTGGACCTGTCTTCAAATGTAATTGTATCTGAACCCATTTTTGTTTTGGATAGTGTAGGGAAGCGAAAAAAACTCTGTGAGGTTTGTATTTCTCAGGATACATGCAAAAAGGGCATTAGATCTCTTATTGTTAATGTCCAGTGTTCCAAGTGACCATTTAATTAAGTTGACTTGCTTCAGGGAACTGCTGACACCCCCCAATAAGAGGGGGAAAATCCAAATATGTAAAAAAAACAGCAAGTGCGCAACTGCAGTATGGTCATAAGGTTCAGATTCTTTTTCACAAAACAATCCTCTGTTCATTGTTATCTAAAGCAGTGGTGGTCAACTTTCAAGATGGAGTGGGGGGGGGGGAGCCTCAAGTGCATCTCCACAAGATCACCAAAGAGCCATACATAAAATTCTGTTAAAGTTAATTATCAGAGACAGCAGACATACAACAGGATATAGTCAAAGACTATGGGCATGATAAGAGAGATGTACAGAGACTTCAGACATAATACAAGAGACCGTTGGAGACTGTGAACATGATATAGGAGAAGGCCAGAGACCATAGACATTATAGAGGAGATGGTCAGAGACTGTGGACATGATAAAAGAGATGGTCAGAGTCTGTGGACATGATACAAGAGATGGTCAGAGACTGTGGACATGATATAGGAGAAGGTCAAAGACCACAGACATAGTAGAGGAGATGGTCAGAGACTGTGGACATTATACCAGAGATGGTCAGAGACCGTGGACATGCTGCAGGAGGCTGTCAGAAACTGAATATAATATAGTCGTTTTTGAAGACTGGAAACTTTAAGAGAGCCATAGACTAGTGACAAAGATTAGTGTCTGCAGGGGCCACGAAGACCACACAAAAAGTGTCGCAAGTTGGGCACAATGGATCTAAAGTCATAAGTTAATGAGGGGCTGTTTTTTGGCACAATAACAGCTTTGGGATAGTTAAAACAAGCTTCTATAACCAGTAAATATACCTTAAAGTGGTTCTAAAGCCAAAATATATTTTACCTTAATGCAATACCTGCATTAAGGTAAAAAACTTTTGACCAGTTGCTCCCCCCAAATACTTACCTGAGTCCTGTATCGATCCAGCATTGTGCCTGTTTGCAGCAGCACTGGTTCCATCTCTCCCCTATTGCCTCCCTCCCCCAGGCTCAGAGACAGCAGCATTAGCCATTGGCTCCTGCTGCTGTCAATCAAATGCTGTGAGGAGGGATAATGGGGAGTGCCTGACCCTGCCTATGTGCGTCTATAGTCATACACAACCCGATAAGAAGTGGCTTCCTATTAGGGCACACAGAGAAGAAGAGGAACCAAGTGCACTGGTGAGGGACCCCAGAAAAGAAGGTTTGGGGCCACTTTGTGCATGACTAGGGTATTAAAGATGATTTGTCTCCATTCCGCTCTGACCATCACTCCCTTTATCTCTTATCAATAACCACATGACCACAAGCTAGAGTTAAATGACCATAGCAGCCTTTTATTAACAAGCTGTATACATAACAGGTAAATAACACATTAGGCCCAGTTTTACTGGAAACTCAAGGTCCTAGTAGGCATCAAAGAAGAAAATACCTGCGTCCAACTTAATTAGGCCTCCAGCCGCAACACCTCTGACTCGGAGACAACCGGTCGCAGATACCAACTACCGGGAGCCGTACCTCCAACGGATCCCTACCAAGTATATGTTTGTTCCATACTAACCTACCAGGACTTTGTACCTTGCCAGTCCCAGTAGGCATCAAAGAAGAAAGTACCTGCGTCCAACTTAATTAGGCCTCCAGCCGCCTCACCACCGACTTGGAGGCAACCAGTCACCAACATATCAAATACTGGGAGCTGTACCTCAGACGGGTCCCTACCAAGTATATGTTTGCCCCATACTAACCTACCCTACCACTCCTAGTAGGCATCATAGAAAAAAATACCTGCGTCCCAACTTAGTTTAGGCCTCCAGCCACCACCTCTCTGACTCGGAGACAGCCAGTCGCAGATACCAACATACCAACTACTGGGAGCCATACCTCAGACGGGTCCCTACCAAGTATATGTTTTTCCACATACTAACCTAACAGGACCTTGTACCCTGCTCGTTGCCATGATGAAGAACTATATCAAAACATGAAAGCTGCCTTAAAGAAAGAGGGGGAAAGGGAACTCCAGAACCAAATCCAGAACAAGAAAGGGGAGGGAGGGAAAGCTTCCCTCCGACTGAATACCTCCTAAGACCCTTGGCTTGACTACTCCTTGTAGCTTCACCCATTCCTAGCCTAGGCATCAATCAAGTAGGTCCCAAAACTTACATTTCGTATCAGACTAGGCTGAAAGCCCCTCCTAGACTCATACACCTTTAACCCCTGTCATGCCGGCCCTCCGGCCATGTCTTTTCTCTCATTTACTCCAGGCCTCACTGTACAATTAAAAAGAGCAGTAAAGTATAATGTTTGTTATTAAATATGTATGTAGCAACCCTGTCTAAACTCCAGTGTGCTACATATATATAGGCCTTTACAATCTATTTAATTTTACCTTTCCTATTGACTCCAATTCATTTAGCCAAATTTTTCCAATTGTTCTTAAAATTTTGCGAAAGAGAACAAACCGTAGTTTCTCCAGACATCTGCACTGTCTGTTTTCAACTAGTTCTGGCTGCTGGGATTTAAAGCTAAAATCTTTTTTATACACACACCCTCAACAGCCACAACTTACAAAAACTATTTATGTTGTGTAAGAAACAAGATTCCCAGATGGACTTGGGGATTCAAAGGCAAATTTGGTGGAATCCAAACATGCAGATTGCCTGGATCTGACCAAGTTTAATAAATATATCTGTATATTAGCAATTTATTATTTTTTATTTCAATAGACAATGGTGATGCGGGGGAATGCAATCCACCACTGACTCTATGTAAGGAGGGTCTATTGTTGCTGGCTGCTGGGGGATCTATGGTTGCTTGAGGGGATCTATTGTTCCAGGGGTCTATTGTTGCTGGTGAGGGATATATCGTTGCTGGAAGGGTCTTATGTTGCTGGGAGGCATCCCACCGTTGGGAGGGGATCTATTGTTGCTGGCTGCTGGGAGATCTGTTGTTGCTGGTGGGGGGATCTATTGTTGCTGGAATAGGTCTATAATTATTGGGAAAGGGGGTATTTTGTTGCAGGTGGGACTATTGTTACTGGAGGAAATCTATTGTTGCTAGCTGAGTGCTATTTTTTTTTTATCATTAACAAATTCCATACAAAGTACTTAGTACCACAAAATGAATGGTTCTATAGTCTTTAAAATGGACGGTACTGGGAGGTGGGTAGGGAGTGGAATCAAGGGATGGTGCTCAGAGGTGGGGAGGCGGTGGAATCAAGGGACAGTGCTTGGAGGTGGGTATGGGGTGGAGTCAAGGGACAGTGCTCAGAGGTGGGTAGGGGGTAGAATCAAGGGACGGTGCTCAGAGGTGGGGAGGGGGGTGGAATCAAGGGAGGGTGCTCGGAGGTGGGTAGGGGGTGGAATCAAGGGACAGTGCTCAGAGGTGGGTAGGGGGTGGAATCAAGGGACAGTGCTCAGAGGTGGGTAGGGGGTGGAGTCAAGGGATGGTGCTCGGAAGTGGGTAGAGGATGGAATCAAGTGATGGTGCTCAGAGGCGGGTAGGAGCAGTATCAAGGGACGGTGCTTGGAGGTGGATAGGGGATGGAATCAAGGGACGGTACTCAGAGGTGGTTAGGGGGCAGAATGAAGGGACGGTGCTCAGAGGTGGGGAGGGGTTGGAATCAAGGGCTGGTGCTTGGAGGTGGGTAGGGGGTGGAATCAAGTGACGGTGCTCGGAGGTGGGTAGGGGGGTGGAATCAAGGGACGGTGCTCAGAGGTGGGTAGGGGGTAGAATCAAGGGACGGTGCTCAGAGGTGGGGAGGGGGTAGAATCAAGGACGGTGCTCAGAGGTGGGGAGGGCGTGGAATCAAGGGACAGTGCTCGGAGGTGGGTAGGGGATAGAATCAAGGGACGATGCTCAGAGGTGGGTAGGGGGTAGAATCAAGGGTCAGTGCTCAGAGGTGGGGAGGGCGTGGAATCAGGGGACAGTGCTCGGAGGTGGGTAGGGGATGGAATCAAGGGACGATACTCAGAGGTGGGTAGGGGGTGGAATCAAGGAAGGGACGGTGCTTACAGGTGGGTACGGGGTGGAACCAAGGGACGGTGCTCGGAGGTGGGTAGGGGGTGGAATCAAGGGACGGTGCTCGGAGGTGGGTAGGGGGTAGGGATGAGGCGAACACCCCCCGGTTCGGTTTGCACCAGAACCTGCAAACGGATCGAAAATTCACACGAACGTTAGAACCCCATTGACGTCTGTGGGACTCGAACGAATCAGAAGTGCTCATTTTAAAGGCTAATTTGCTTGGTATTGTCCTAAAAAGGGTTTGGGGACCCGGGTCCTGCCCCAGGGGACATGTATCAATGCAAAAAAACTTTTAAAAACGGCCGTTTTTTCGGGAGCAGTGATTTTAATGATGCTTAAAGTAAAAAAAAAAAGTGAAATATTCCTTTAAATATCGTACCTGGGGGGTGTCTATAGTATGCCTGTAAAGTGGCGCGTGTTTCTCGTGCTTAGCACAGTCCCTGCACAAAATGTAATTTTTAAAGGAAAAAAAGTAATTTAAAACTGCTTGCGGCTTTAATGTAATGTCGGGTCCTGGCAATATGGATGAAAATCAGTGAGACAAATGGCATGGGTACCCCCCAGTCCATTACCAGGCCCTTTGGGTCTTGTATGGATATTAAGGGGAACCCCGCACCCAAATTAAAAAAGGAAACAGCAGTATACAGGCGGTGCAAACAAGACAGGGACTGTAGGTTTGTTGTTAAGTAGAATCTGTTTGTAATTTTGAACTGGTACATTTTTAACGTGTTCAGCTCCAGCCAAAAAATCTATTTTAAGCTTTTTGGAAAACATAGGGAAGGGTTATCACCCCTGTGACATTTGTTTTGCTGTCTGTGCTCCTCTTCAGAAGATTTCACCTCACTTTTTGTCCCAATGACAAATGTTTTTTGAAAATTTGTTTTTTTTTGTGAAACAAGGATTGGTGATAAAGCATCAGTGGAAAGGAGAAATGTTTTTCCCATATTAACTCTTACAGGAGAGAATTTCCCTTCCTAGGGGTAGATTTCATCTCACTTCCTGTTGTCTCCTTCTGTTTGCAATTAGGAGTCGTTTGTAAGTTGGATGTTTGAAAGTAGGGGCCTGCCCTATATACTCAGCAGAAATTGGGGCCTTAGGTGTTGTTGTGGCCACAATACTGTAAGCCCTCACAGGGCCCTGCTGTGAAATATTAGATCAAGAATTGTAATTACATGCCCCTGTTGAACAGGGGCAGAAAAATTGGGCCTTTGGTGGTGGTGGTGCCACAACACTGTAAGTCCACACTCACTCTTGGTGGGCGCAGAAACGGCCCCTGCTGTGAAATATTTGATCAAGAATTAGGTAGCTTTAGTTGAACACTGTGCAGAGCTCGCAAAAAAATAACTTGTAGCTTATTTAGCTGCCTGCGGTAGTGATAGGATCAGGAAAACACCACCAACCTTCTAAGGGTAGTTTTAGCTGAACACTGTGCAGAGGTCGCACTACACTAACTTGTAGTTTTAGCTGAACACTGTTCAGAGGACGCACTACACTAACTTGTAGCTTTAGCTGAACACTGTGCAGAGGTCGCACTACACTAACTTGTAGTTTTAGCTGAATACTGTGAGGAGGGCGCACTACCCTAACTTGTAGCTTTAGCTGAACACTGTGCAGAGGTCACACTAAACTAACTTGTAGCTTTAGCTGAACACTGTGAGGAGGACGCACTACACTAACTTGTAGCTTTAGCTGAACACTGTGAGGAGGGCGCACTACCCTAACTTGTAGCTTTAGCTGAACACTGTGCAGAGGTCACACTAAACTAACTTGTAGCTTTAGCTGAACACTGTGAGGAGGGCGCACTACCCTAACTTGTAGCTTTAGCTGAACACTGTGAGGAGGACGCACTACACTAACTTGTAGCTTTAGCTGAACACTGTGAGGAGGACGCACTACACTAACTTGTAGTTTTAGCTGAACACTGTGCAGAGGTCTCACTAAACTAACTTGTAGCTTTAACTGAACACTGTGAGGAGGACGCACTACACTAACTGTAAATAGTCTAGCTGCCTGACTGTGGTACTAATAGGATCAAAAGAACACCAGCAATTTTCTTCAGGTAGCTGTAAATACTGTAACAAGACAAGCCTGCCTGTCAGTAGGAAGATAACAGGAACGGATCTAGCTAAACTGAATACAGTGTTTATATATATATATATATATATATATATATATATATATATATATATATATATATATATATATACACAACACCTGGGATGCATATATATACACAATACACTGTACGTGCAGCTAACTCACTGACTGTCCTGCCTAATCTAGCTAACTGTCTCTCTCTCTCTCTAAGCACGCCGGAACACACTACACAGGGCCACCGTGCAGACGGCCTTATATAGTGTGAGGCGTATTCTAACCCCCTGAGCCATAATTGGCCAAAGCCACCCTGACTTTGGCCAATTACAGCTCTCTCTACTGACGGCACTGTGATTGGCCAAGCATGCGGGTCATAGTGCATGCTTGCCCAATCATCAGCCAGCAATGCACTGCGATGCCGCAATGAATTATGAGCCATGAGGCGCCACACGAATTTGGCGCGAACGGCCCATATCGTTCGCAATTCGGTGAACGATCGAACAGACGATGTTCGAGTCAAACATGGGTTCGACTCGAACGCAAAGCTCATTCCTAGTAGGGGGTAGAGTCAAGGGAAGGTGCTCGGAAGTGGGTAGAGGATGGAATCAAGAGACAGTGCTCAGAGGTGGGTAAGGGGCGGTATCAAGGGACAGTGCTCAGAGGTGGGTAGGGGGTGGAATCAAGGGACAGTGCTCAGATGTGGGTAGAGAATGGAATCAAGGGACGGTGCTCAGAGGTGGGTATGGGGGGTGGGGCAAGGGGTAAATCAGAAGGGGGGGTACCTGCATCTATTTTCTGAGAAAAAAAAGCCCTGTCAATAGATATTCATCTTGTTATATATTACTTGCTTTCCCTTGCAGATCTACATTACAGGGACATACAGTATATTAGTCACTTATTTGCTATGTCTTTGCTAAACACTGCATTCTTGCTGATGAATGGTATTCATATATCCAAAGAATTCAGAAATCAATCTGTATAAGTACATAGTTCAAGAATATCCATCAGATAGTTACAAAGTCACACATTGCTAGTCAGAGAGAAAATATGATAAGGTTTCTACTCATACTACTTTAAGCCAGATTTGTATGCAGTCATTGATGTAAGGAAGGAACTTGCACTTATTTAATTCCTTAATTAATCCAATCATCTGTGTGACGCTGAACTTCAATAATATGGCCTACCTCTTCATCTCATATATTTTCTGATAAGCCCCGAGCACTGGGGCCACTTCTGCTGGCTATTGAGAGAGCCCCAGAAGACAGGATCATTTCCCATCTCTCTCCCTGTACGACAGAGCACATGATTAAACTCCAAACTGCCAAACCAGAGCAGTAATTAGTTTATGTATTAATTACCTTTTCCATCTGTGTTCCTGATGAGGGAAGGAGGCTCTGCGGTGAAAGATAATTATGAATGTCCCTGGTTCCCCTGTCATGTGTCCTGGTTCCCAGAACTGAATGACATCAGCACATTATATAACACAACCAGCCCTGTGACGCAACAAGTTACATAACACAACAAGCTCTATGACTCAATAAGCTCTATGATGCAACAAACTCTACGACGCAACAAGCTCTATGACACAACAAGTTATAAAACACAACAAGCTCTATGACTCAACAAGCTCTATGACACAACAGGCTCTATGACTCAATGAGCTCTATGACTCAATAAGCACTATGACGCCACATCTCTGACACAACAAGCTCTATAACACAACAAGCTCTATGATACAAAAAGCTCTATAACACAACAAGCTCTATGATACAAAAAGCTCTATAACACAACAAGCTCTATGATACAAAAAGCTCTAAAACACAACAAGCTCTATGACACAAGACGTTCTATAACACAACAAGCTCTATGACTCAACAAGTTCTATAACACAACAAGCTCTATAACACAAAAAGCTCTATGACAAAAGAAGCTCTATGGCACAACAACTCTATAACACATCATTCTGTAAAACACAACAAGCTCTATGACTCAACAAGCTCTATGACTCAACAAGCTCTATGACGCAACAAACTCTACGACGCAACAAGCTCTATGACACAACAGGCTCTATGACTCAACGAGCTCTATGACTCAATAAGCTCTATGACGCCACATCTCAGACACAACAAGCTCTATGACGCAACAAGCTCTATGACGCAACAAGCTCTATGACACAACAAGCTCTATGATACAAAAAGCTCTATAACACAACAAGCTCTATGACTCAACAAGTTCTATAACACAACAAGCTCTAAAACACAACAAGCTCTATGACAAAATAAGCTCTATGGCATAATAACTCTATAACACATCATTCTGTATGACACAACAAGCTTTATAACACAACAAGCTCTATGACATAACAGGCTCTATGATGCACCAAGTTCTATAACATAACAAGCTCTATAACACATCATTCTCTATGACATAGTAAGCTTTATAACACAACAAGCTCTAGGAAACCATAACCTAAATAACACTTCATGCTGTATGATATAACAAGCTCTATGACACAACCATCTCTATGACACAACAAGCTTTATGACTCAACCAGATCTATGACACAACAACTACTATAACACAACTAGCTCTAGGACACAACCAGCATTATGACTCAAACTTTATAACACAAAAAGCTATATGAGACAACAAGCGCTATAACACATCATTTTTGGCCCAAGTAGCTCTTTGAAACAACAATTGCTACATCACAACCAGCTTTATTGGCACAGCAATCAATATGACACAACAGGCTCTGTAACACAAAACAGCTCTATGACACAGCAAGCTCTATAACACATCACACTGTAGGAAACAACCAACTCTATGACACAACTAGCTCTATGACACAACCAGCTCTATAACACAACCAGCTCTATGACACAACCAGCTCTATAACACAACCAGCTCTATGGCACAACCAGCTCTATAACACAACCAGCTCTATGACACAACCAGCTCTATAACACAACCAGCTCTATAACACAACCAGCTCTATGGCACAACCAGCTCTATAACACAACCAGCTCTATGACACAACCAGCTCTATGATACAACAAGCATTAGTACACAACCAGCTCTATGACACAACCAGCTCTATGATACAACTAGCATTAGTACACAACCAGCTCTATGACACAACCAGCTGTCAGAGAACAAACGCTCGTTTCCGTGCGCCAGCCAGACGTGCGGCACGAACGCGTGAACCCCGGACCAGGCACGCACGTTAGTACTCTCATACGAACGAGTGCACGTCGGCGTGGGCACGTCTGCATGCCAACGAATCACAGCACAGGGCGCCCTATTTAAAGGATCAGCATACTAGTATCAGTGCTGGATTGTCTCAGCTAGTTCCTGTATCCTTGATTGCTGTTTGATTGAACCTTGATCCTGAAACCTTGGCCTTCCTGACTACTCTTTTGGATTATCCCGCAACTCTGCTTACTTCTGCTTCCTGTACTGAACCCGGCTTGAACTTCTGACCACGGCTCTGTCTTCAGATCTTGTACCTCTCTGCCAGCCCATTGCCAACCTCCGCTAGCCCCTGACTACGAACCTGCCTATCGATTGTGTACCTTCCTGCCAGCACGTTGCCGATTCCTGCTTGTTCCCGACCTTGCAAGTTCTCCTGTTGGAATTTCCTGAACCAATCCAGGATCAACATCTCACCAGCACCTCTAAGGCTCCGGTGTTCCTGATCCTACAAACAGGCATCTGCACCCTTCCGTTGCCCTAGCAGCCCTGTCTCCACCTCCAGGGGTGTTAGGACCGGAACCGTGCAAGAGGCCACCCTCGTCATTTCAGACTCCACAGTAAGGTACGTGACAGTACAATCCAGCCAAATGGAGTCTGAAAGGGGGGCCTCAGCTATGGATGCTCTGTGCCAGCAGCTTGCAAACCTCACTCAAGCAGTCCAGGGCCTGCAGGATGGCTATGAGCGACTTGAGCAACGAGTGGAGTCTCTCTCTCCAAGCACCTCGGCACGCCAGACAGCCGCAGCACCTGCACCGTCAATCTCAACTTCTACTCCCACAATAGTGGTACCACCCCCAGAGCCACGAGTTCCTGCTCCAGAAAGATTCATGGGAGACCGCAGTAAATTCTGCGCTTTCAGAAACGCTTGCCATCTGTATTTCCTACTTCAGCCTCGCACCTTCTCCTTGGAAAGTACCAAGGTGGGATTCATCATTTCATTGCTACAGGGAGAACCCCAGACTTGGGCTCACCATCTATTAGAACAAGCTAGTCCCTTGCTAGGCACCATGGACTCTTTTTTGGATGAAATGGCTAAGCTTTATGATGACCCTCAGCGCACCACTACAGCTGAGGCCAGTCTCCACGCCCTCCAGCAAGGCCGTAGGCCTGTGGAGGACTATGTCACAGACTTTAGACGGTGGAGTTCCGACACACAGTGGAATGACGCCGCTCTTCGTTTTCAGTTCCGCTCAGGACTGTCAGAGGCATTGAAAGATGAACTAGCTCGGGTGGGGTTCCCCAATTCTCTTGAAGAACTGATTCAGCTATCTATTCAGATCGATCGCCGGCTGAGGGAGCGAAGATCTTAAAGAACCAGCCAATACCGGCCCATGTGGATGTTACCTAGGGTACCCAGCCACCCACCTATTCCTGCAACCCCACTATCTGCTCCAGTCACTGAAGCTCCCGAGCCAATACAATTAGGCCTGCTTCGTGCCCCATTGACACCAGAAGAGAAGCAGCGCCGCCGTATGAATAATCTCTGCCTTTACTGTGGAGGAGCCGATCATTACGCCAACATGTGTCCTAACAAGACTCGTAAGTGTGTCTCTCCTTCTCTTGATCTTTGTGCTTTGGCTCTATCAAGATCAACTCACATTGCTGTTCCTGTCTCCCTACAGCTTCCGGAAGGGGCACTCCAGGTCCAGGCCATCGTTGACTCAGGCGCCTGTAGTTGCTTCGTCGACCATGCCTTCGCCCTGCAATACAAGATTCCTCTACGTCCCAAGCAACACAAATTGTCCATACGACTAGCTGATGGGTCCAACATCAAATCTGGGCCCATCATTCAAGAAACTCAACCTCTGCCCGCTGATATCTCACCCAACCACCAAGAACTGTTGTGCCTAGACGTGATATCCTCACCGCTCTTCCCAATCATCCTTGGAATGCCATGGTTGCAAGCACACAACCCACAGATCGATTGGACAACCGGCAAGGTGGTCTTTCAGTCTGCCTTTTGCCTCCATAACTGTCTCCAAACCCTCCACCACTCAGTACCAGTTGTTGGCTGTCTCAAACCCACATCCGAATCCCAAGATCTTGTTCCACCCGTATACCACGATTTCCTGGATGTCTTTGATAAACAGAAAGAAGACACCCTTCCTCCCCACTGGGCCTATGATTGCCCAATTGAACTTTTACCAGGGGCAAAAATCCCCTTTGGCCTAATTTTCCCCCTCTCGGAACCTGAACTCTTGGTCCTGAAAGACTACGTCAACGAGAACCTCAAAAAGGGGTTCATCCGACACTCTACTTCTCCAGCCGGAGCAGGAATATTCTTTGTTGAAAAGAAGGACCACTCACTCCGGCCGTGTGTGGATTACAGGGAACTAAATCGGATTACCGTTAAAAACCGCTACCCCCTGCCTCTAATTCCAGAATTACTCCAGAGACCCGCTCTGCAACGATTTTCACCAAGTTGGATCTACGAGGTGCTTACAACTTGATCAGGATCAGAAAGATTGATGAGTGGAAAACGGCCTTCCGGACGTGGTTTGGCCATTTCGAGTACCTCGTTATGCCCTTTGGGTTATGTAACGCACCAGCAACCTTCCAGCATTTCGTAAATAATATTTTCAGAGACTTCCTAGACTTATTCATGATCGTTTATCTAGACGACATTCTGATTTTCTCGGTTTCCCTGGAACTACATCGTGACCATGTGAAACAGGTCCTTCTTAGGGTAAGACAAAATGGACTCTATGCCAAGGCCGAGAAATGTGAATTCGAACGGCAGGCCATTCACTTTCTCGGACTAGTAATCTCTACAGGAGGGATGGAAATGGATCCTCAAAAGGTCGCAGCCATAATGTCCTGGCCGCCTCCCGTTGACAAGAAAGGGGTACAACGGTTTATTGGTTTCTCCAATTTTTACAGGAAATGTATTAAAAACTTTTCGGGTATCATCATGCCCATCACTCAGCTCACCAAAAAACAGAACCGCTTTCAGTGGACAGAGGTAGCTCAAGCTGCTTTTGACAAATTAAAGAGACTATTCACCTCTGCCCCGGTATTGAAGCACCCTGATCCTGCCCTTCCATACATACTGGAAGTAGATGCTTCAGAGAGCGCTGTAGGGGCCATCCTGTCTCAGCGCCAAGGACCTAAAGCTTTAATGCACCCCGTGGCCTTTTTCTCTAAGAAATTAGGGCCTTCAGAAAGGAACTACGATGTGGGCGACCGGGAACTGTTGGCAATCAAATCGGCTCTGGAAGAGTGGCGGTACCTCTTGGAGGGAGCAACACACCCAATACTGATCTTCACAGATCACAAAAATTTAGAGTATCTCAGGACCGCTAAACGTCTCAGACCCAGACAAGCAAGATGGGCTCTTTTTTTTTCTCGCTTCAGTTTTCATATAACCTACCGGCCCGGATCCAAGAATGTGAAACCAGACGCGTTGTCGCGTATGTTCACGGAAATCGAGGTTCCACCTCAAACGGATACCATATTACAGGCTGGGAATTTTTTGCTCACACAAAACGATTTAATGACACAGATACGTCAAGCATCCAGGGGAATCTCTCTGTCTCCAGATATGAACCTTCAAGAAGACGATGGGCTCTATTGGCAGGGGAATAAAATTTTCGTACCACAGAATCTGCGTACTACTATTTTACAAGTGTGCCATGACTACCCGCTGGCCGGCCATTTCGGGGGACACAAGACCATGGATTTTGTCCAGAGACATTTTTGGTGGCCCAGCTTAGCAAGGGACTGCAGGAAATATGTCGGCTCGTGCTCAAATTGTCTCAGAAACAAGAACAGCAAAAGCAAAGCATGGGGATTATTAAGACCACTACCCATTCCTGAAAGACCCTGGGATAAGATTGCAATGGATTTTATTGTAGAGCTCCCTCCATCGGAAGGATTTTCATCCATCTTTGTAGTGGTGGACCGCCTCTCCAGGATGTCACATTTTGTCCCCATGAAAGGGACCCCATCAGCAACAGAAACTGCTGAAGTTTTTATTAAAGAAGTGGTGTGATTGCATGGAATCCCTAGTGACATTGTGTCAGATCGTGGAGTGCAGTTTACTTCAAGATTTTGGAAAACACTGTGCGAAGCACTGGGCATCAAACTAAATTTCTCCTCAGCTTATCATCCCCAGTCCAATGGACAGACTGAGCGTACCAACCAAACGCTAGAACAATACCTGTGATGCTTTACCTCTTTTTCCCAGGAAGATTGGGCCTCACTATTGCCCTTGGTGGAATTCGCATTTAACAACTCTACCCATACAGCTACCAACCAATCTCCCTTCTTCTCTAATTATGGGTTCCATCCCTCTTTCTTGCCAACGCTAATTCCAGACTCTCTTACCAGCTGTTCAGGACAGACTAAATTTCCTTGCTACTAATAACCAGGTGCTGAGAGAGACCATTGCCAGGACACAGGAGGTTAATAAAAGATTCTTTGACAGAAAGAGGAGAGGAGAACTGGATTTGAAAGTGGGTGACCGTGTGTGGCTTTCGACAGTCAATCTGAAACTGGCCTGCCCGTCCAGGAAATTGGGACCTAAATATCTGGGACCTTTCCCAGTCAAGAGAAAGATCAATTCAGTGGCGTATGAACTTGAACTTCCCGACACATTCAAGATACATCCTGTGTTTCATACTTCCTTGTTGAAACCTGACGTGGTTAATCCCTTTCCAGGACGTGAAATGGGGCCCCCAGAGGCCATAATGGTGGATGGAGAGGAGGGGTTTGAGAACGAGACCATTGTGGACTGCAGAAAAAGGCAAGGACATAATCAATATTTAATTAAATGGAAAGGTTTTGGCCCAGAAGAAAACTCCTGGGAACCGGAAGCAAACCTTCATGCCCCAAGGCTTATGCAAGCCTTTCATCGCTCTCATCCAGAAAGAAGGATCCAGAAGGGCATCCGGAGGCTGCCCGTAAGGAGGGGGCAATGTCAGAGAACCATTACAAACCCTTGTTTCCGTGCGCCAGCCAGACGTGTGGCACGAACGTGTGAACCCCGGACCAGGCACGCATGTTAGTACTCTCATACGAACGAGTGCACGTCGGCGTGGGCATGTCCGCACGCCAACGAATCACAGCACAGGGCGCCCTATTTAAAGGATCAGCATACTAGTATCAGTGCTGGATTGTCTCAGCTAGTTCCTGTATCCTTGATTGCTGTTTGATTGAACCTTGATCCTGAAACCTTGGCCTTCCTGACTACTCTTTTAGATTATCCCTGCAACTCTGCTTACTTCTGCTTCCTGTGCTGAGCCCGGCTTGAACTTCTGACCACAGCTCTGTCTTCCGATCTTGTACCTCTCTGCCAGCCCATTGCCAACCTCCGCTAGCCCCTGACTATGAACCTGCCTATTGATTGTGCACCTTCCTGCCAGCACATTGCCGACTCCTGCTTGTTCCCAACCTTGCAAGTTCTCCTGTTGAACTTTCCTGAACCAATCCAGGATCAACATCTCACCAGCACCTCTAAGGCTCCGGTGTTCCTGATCCTGCCAACAGGCACCTGCACCCTTCCGTTGCCCTAGCAGCCCTGTCTCCACCTCCAGGGGTGTTAGGACCGGAACCATGCAAGAGGCCACCCTCGTCATTTCAGACTCCACAGTAAGGTACGTGACACCAGCACTATGACTTATCAAACACTATAACAGAACCGGCTGTATGATAAAACAGGTATTTGACACAACAGGCGCCCAACCAACTCTATGACACAACAAGCTATGTGACACAACCAGCTTTAATAAAATAACAATAAATATAATACAACAAGCTCTGTAACACAAATAGCTCTATAACACAACCCATTTTATAACACAAACAGCTCTATGACACAATAACCTCCATGATACAATAAGCTGTATGGAAAAACCAGTGCAATGAAACAACTAGATCTATGATTCAATTTTTCCAAAAAACTGTCAGGATTTGCCCTTACAAATTGTATAAATTAACTGCCCATTTCATATATTTTTAGGTGTATGAGAGTTTTCACTTCACTTAAATTTAAGTGCAAATCTGAACATTTTTCGTTATATTTAGCCAATTCAGTGAATCAATCAACTGAAAACTGAGAATTGTTACTGATGGTTGCAGAAGCTCCATTCATCCATCCTGGACCGGTTCCGATGCTAAAAACTGCCCCTTATTAGTTGAGAACATGTTAGATATTGTAACAGACAGGACAGTTTGCCCATTTGTTGCCCAGGCATTGTTACAATTGTTTATTTTGTTTCCTGTGTATTGTCCAAATTTCTCATTTGTTTCCCCTATATTATAATAATTGCCCATTTGTTGCCTATTTATTGCCAGTTTTTTGCCCACTTATTGTAACAACTGTTTTCCATTTATTTTACATGATTTCCTGTTTGCTTCCAGTGTGTTGTTACAATTGTTACCTTCTTGCCCATGCAATGTCACGAATGCGCAATTGCTGCCCACTCATGGTAATCCCTTTCTATTTGTTATCCGTATAGTGCTAACCCCCGCAAGAACCGCAGGTTATTTCCAAATTTTCAAACTTAAAATTTTAAAATTTACGAATTTACGAATTCCCAATTTTCGAATTTAGGGGAAAAACTGGCAAATTTTCCTGGCAGTGCACATGTCTACTTTTGTTTCATGACATGTTGGGTATCTATGTACTCGGTGTAACATCATCTTTCACATTTTAGAAAAAAAAAAAAATTCCGTTTTATATTGTGTTTTACTTTTTTTTTATCCATTAAAGTGTATTTTTTCCCCCAAAAAATGCATTTGAAAAACCGCTGCACAAATACCATGTGCAACAATCAACATTTTATTCTCTGGGGTCTTTGCTAAAAAATATATATAAATATATATAATGTAAATTTCTAGCAAAAAAAAAAATTTTTAACATATATGAATGAAGTTTCAGAACTGGCCTGGTAGGCAAGTGGGTACAGGTTTTTTTTTTAAGCACATAATGCCCAAGCAGCTCTTCAGTAGCTTAAAGGATAATTTTAATAAAAGTTTGGCATGGGCAACATTTTACATTTTTGTATCTAAATCAGTTTTACTGAAGTGACTATTCCCATGTGAAATAGGTAGCTAGTTATGATTCTGCACCAGAGGACAATATAATCCACCCAAGCAGAATGTTACCAGCTTGCTCATAATATAATTGGTACTTTTATCAATGCAATTAAGGGTCAGCAATAAATGCCCCTCCCATCCCTTGCAGATTCCTGATCAGACCACGTCCAGTGAAATAAAATATGACACACCAGGCATATCTGATAGCGTCAGCATTCAGGATCTGATAGGTCTACACCAGAAGAGAAGGAGAACGGGCATAAAATCATCACATAAGGCAGAAATAAATGTTGCAGCCGTTTCAGCGAGATGACAGTTAAGTGTGACAGTTGTAGAAGTGGTCAGCATATTTCCTGGGAGAGATGGGATTGCTTTGTAAGGTTTTTTTTTTTTTATATACAGGTGAGCTGCTCATAATTTGGCAGGATAAGCAGGAATTAGGATGTTTTCTTTAGTTATGATTCTCTTATCACTATTTGCCTTAATATCTCTAGCTGACAAGGCTGTACATTAACCGCTTCAGCTCCGGACGATTTGGCTGCTCAATGACCGGGCCATTTTTTTGCGATTTGGCACTGCGTCGCTTTAACTGACAATTGCGCGGTCGTGCGACGTTGTACCCAAACAAAATTGATGTCCTTTTTTTTCCCCCACAAATAGAGCTTTCTTTTGGTGGTGTTTGATCACCTCTGTGGTTTTTATTGTTTTGCGCTATAAACAAAAAAAGAGCGTCGATTTTGAAAAAAACACATTATTTTGTACTTTTTGCTGTAATAAATAGCCCCGATTTTTTTTTTTAAAAAAGCAACATTTTTCCTCAGTTCAGGCCGATATGTATTCTTCTACATATTTTTGGTAATAAATAAATAAGCATATATTGATTGGTTTGCTCAAAAGTTATAGCGTCGTCTACAAAATAGGGGATAGTTTTATGGCATTTTTATTATTATTATTTTTTTTACTATTAATGGCGGTGATCTGCGGTTTTTATCGGGACTGCGACATTATGGTGGACACATCGGACACTTTTGACACATTTTTGGGTCGATTGACAATTATACAGCGATCAGTGCTATAAAAATGCACTGATTACTGTATAAATGTCACTGGCAGTCACTGACACTGTGTTCCCTGTGCGTGTTCTAACTGTGGGGGGTGGGACTGACTGGAGGAGGAGAGAGATTGGTTACCCAGCTCGTAGGAACTCATGATCTCTCTCTCCTCACAGAACTGGGATGTGTGTGTTTACACACACACGTCCCTGTTCTGCCTCTCGTGCCTGCGACCGCTCGTGGCTGGCGGTCACCACGACCGCCGGTCACGAGCATCGACACCCACGCAGTGCAGTGGGCGCCTCCGGCGGCACGTGCGCACCTGCTATCCCGCCTAAAGGGACTGATGTATAGCTACAACGGTTCGCGGGGTCGTGCAAACCTGCCCAATATAATGACAGCGGCTGGTCGGTAAGTGGTTGAAGCGGACCTTCAGTCATTTTTTTCATCTTTCCATCTATTAAATTTTTATCATTATCATTTTTTTTCTCCCAGTAAGTACCATATACAGCCCACTTCCTGTTTCTTGTCTGGTCATTAGCCTAGGCTTATGACATCATGCACAGCTCTCTCTCACTCACTCTCGTGAGAGTTTGCCAGGAAGGGAGGGGGATGAGTCATAAGAGGGCCAATCAGAGCTGCAGGGCTGCAGAGCTGGAGGTGTGCCTCTGTGTGTCTGCGTAAATCCAGGAAGTGAACGGGCAGCAGCTTCAGCTTTCTCCCTTGGTCTACCTTATCATGGTTGCAAGCCGAAGCTAGCACCCAGCCCTTCCTTTTTGGAGGATTATATTACGTACCTGGAGCATCGATCTGTCTCATTTCTCCAGCCAGATCACGTGATCGAACTGGCGTGGCCTACGGGCCTCATTATTCTATTGGGAGCCACATTACATCTACCATTAGCCACATTTTGTCTACTATGAGCCAATTTATGTCTACTGGGGGGGGGGGGGGGGGCATTACATCTATTGTGGGCCAAATTAAGTCTACTGTGGACCACATTACATCTACTGGGTTGGGGTGAGCACACTGTGGGAGATTTACTAAAACTGGAGCACTCCGAATCTGGTGGTAGCCAATCGGCTTCTAACTTCAGCTTGTTCAATTCAGTTAAGCTTTGGCAATAAACCCTGGAAGCTGATTGGCTACCATGCACAGCTGCACCAGATTTTGCACTCTCCAGTTTTACTAAATAACCCCCATTAAACAGTATCTATTGTGGGACAAATTATGTCTGCTGAGGACCTCATTACAGCTACTGTGGGTAGCATTTTGTCTACTGTGGACCTCATTATGTCTACTGTGGGCCTTATTACCTCTACTGTGGGTTCATATTTAGTCTACTGGGGGGTCTCATTATGGCCCATCATAGGTGTTAGAAGAGCAGAAGAAGCGTTTTTAAGCCTAGTTAGGTTTGGCCTGGAATGCTATCCCCTGTAGACTCTCTAAATGAAGTGGCTCTTGTTGTTTTTTGGCTTCATTTTCTCATTGGGAAGAGCTTTGAGAGCTTCCCAAACTATTCTGCACAGTGTAACATTAATTGCTGCTCTGTAACACACATTTGTTCGGAACCTGGTTTAAAGTTCTATTGGTTGCAAAGTGACATCCAGGTTGGAAATTTCCAAATCTTACAGGTTTGCAAATTTTAAAAAAGTTTAGCTGGACCACAAACTGTTCCAACTTTACAGATGTTCCAACTTTCCAACTTCACCTAACTCTCAAAACTGTGAGTAGCCAAACTCATAAGACATCCTGTCCACTAAGGAATAGAGCACCATACACAAGGCAAACACAGCCATAAACAGTTAGTTACAGAGTAATGATCAGGTGCAAGGAGGTGAGAATGAGTGAAGAGATTTAGGAACCCGACAGGGACAGAGAGAGTGAAGAGATACAGGAGATGAGCAGAGACAAAGAAGGAGTGAAGACAAACAGGAGCTGGTAAAGGAGATGAAAAAGAGTGAAGAGATACAGGAGCTTAGCAGATAGAGAGATCCAACACTTGTTAATTAGAACATGAATATATCACCAACAGGGGCGGAGCTAGACTATTTTGTGCCCTAGGCAAGACCAGCTACTTGCACCCTCCCACCCCAAAAAAAAAAAAAACTTCAAAATTTTTAAACACAGTAGGAAATTAGTAGTTTAGTAGTTAGTAATTAGTAGTTTCCAATTGTACTCTGTCTCATGAAGTGACACATCTACCTCTGTCTCTAAACAAACATCCCCTGAGGAAGCCTTAGAGGGCGAAACATGTAGGGATACTATTGCTGAGTGACTTTTTCAATCATTTAACTAGATGTGTACTGATGTCTGCGTAATATATGTATAGCCAATACAATTTTTAATACTTGTCTTATGTCTAATAAATTTTGATATTTTTTTACTTTGGTGTATTACTAGTGTAGCGCCAGCATTTTTGCTTATTGATGCAGACTAATGTTAACTTATGAACAATGTTATATATTAATAATTGGCACCATCTAGTGGCTGAATTGATGAATGGAGTTTATTTTATTTTTTTTACTCTTTGAAGAATATCAGAGGAAGTGACCTTTATTTACTTCCCACAACTACCTACCTACCCAGCATGCTGTGAGATTTACCCAGCAGGACTCAGTACTGAATTGCATGCTGGGTAGGTTAAAAAAAAAAAGGCTCCGCGAGGCCATCTTGGGTCTCTTCTGAACGCGTGGCCTGCCTGGGAGGATCGGTGTGAGGCATCCAGAGGCCTACACCCATTGCGGAGCGATCTGATCAGCGATCCTGCTGCACTTCAGTAAGCTGGACAGACAGTGAGGCAGACCTGGGAAGGATCCAGAGAAGCCTGTCGGAGCCACCTGAAGGCCTCGGAACACCTCGCTGAGCTGAGCGGAGCGGCGCAGCAGTGTTGGCTGGGAAGAAACAGGACCGTGTGCTCCGGAGCAGAACTGTTCTACCTTGCAGACCTGGTTGGGTGAGAGGGCTGCTGCCCAAAGTTTCATTGACTTTTACACACTTGCATCTATAATATAGTGCTGCTGGGACCTGTAGTCCTACAGAGGAGATTTAAAGAATTCAAGACGGAGTTTAATATAGGCCTCAAGCCTATCCTTCACTATAATTCTAACATTGTTTTATACCAAGTTACTTGCATTGGAGACAATTGCAGTGCTGCCGCACTACAATAATAGTTCAACACCCATATTGCTTTGACCCAGGTTTGTTAACCACTGGATTACAATTTAACCTATACATAGCTAGCAGAAGAAAGAAGAAAAGAAGGACTGTCTCATAAAATGCAAGGCTTTGCATTTTATTATTCTTCCGAGTTATTGTAATATCAAGCAGTGGGAGCTCCCTAGGAATTGTGCTATGCTTTATTAAAATTGCAATTGTCTCTTTTACATAGACAAGCGTGATAAGAGTGGGACAGTGCCCATAGTGAAGTCACTTTCACTCTGCCATTGGTCCCATTTTCTAAGAGGTTAATTTAAACAACTTTCATTTGTGCAGTACTGTTGTGAACTAAATCTGTTGGCTGTCACACTACGTTGGTCTGACAGTACAACTGCTGTAATCACTATCTTCAGAAGCAGATCTAGTAAAATCTTACTCTTCTTTAAGTACTACTGTGTGGAGTGTTGTTCACTTTGCATTGCTGGCCAGGTGGATAGCTGGAGGCTAAAGGTAAAAACAAAAGGTATATTATATTATATATTGTGAAATTGTCTTTAAGTTCCTGCTGCACACTAACATTACATCACAGTTGTGTCAAGGGGTTGAGTCAAGTCATTGGGGGTGGTAAGGCAGAGTACAGGCCCAAATCAAAAATATCAGCAGCTCCTTCAGGGGTCAGTGCTTCACTAGTAATTCTATTTGCCTGGCACCCAAAAAATCCCACCAAATCATTCTCCTGTCTATACACAGTAGGAAATATTAAAACCGCCTGTAGCTCAGGTGACACGGTCCCGCTTTATATCACCTGATATCCGTGTTGTTTCTCTGGACACCGGCCTTTGTGTCATGTCCAGAAGCCGTGTGGCGGTGTGCTGCCCTGGGATCCCAGAAACCTGGGTCTCTGTATGTCCTGAGTGTGGAGCCCTGACATCAGTTTAAACATCCTGGGCCTGTTGTGGGGAGTGCCAGACCTTCCTGTTTGAGGTGCTCCCAGCCAGGGAGGCTTCGTGTGACTACCTGGAACCCTGCCAAGACACAATACACTAATGACAATTACTGCTAAGAACACCATCGTTGCCACGTCATCTGCAGAGCAACACCCAGGCTCTCCAGACCTGGTGGAGGTGGAGAAGCATAGCACCCACCAGGGTTCCCCTTTGGACCACAGGGTGGAGCGCTCCCCCGGCGCCAGCAGGGTCGAGCTCTATCCAAAGCCTGCATTGGAGGTACCATCCATGGAGGCGATTGAGGCACCGCCAACTTCAGCAGCACACCCAGCAGAGGGGACTGGTTCTTTTTGACCATCGGAGGTACAGCCCGTTTGCCCAACCTGCAGAGGAACTGCCACAGTCGGTGGTGGTGTGGTGCTCTGTGGGTCTTCAGCCCCTTATGAGAAGCTCAAGGAGGGGCCTGGGGCTTTGTGGGATGCCCCTATTGATACTGTCATGATGGAGGAGCTGGAAGGATCTGTGGTTCATGTCGCTTCACCTGCAACATCTTCACCAGTTGCCACTGCTGTTTTGCCTGAGAGGAGGCGCTATCACAAGGTCCCCAACCCATGGGAGACCTGGGACTCTCCTTACATGGAGTCAGAGGAGGAGGAAGGGAAGGAGACCAGCAGTGCCTAGGAGACCCTCCAAACGCCCAACATCCTACCTGCCCCCAGAAGCCGGCAGAGAGTAGGTAAACCAGTGGCCTTAGACAGCTGCTTAGTTTGCCTAGTGGTAGTGCAAGTATGCACTTTATGGATCAGCATACTTGGCAGTATATTCATGTGTGAATTATCAACAGTTGGATCACTATATGCGTCAAATACCGTCATTCACATACAGTATGACTAGCTTCAAACCATCCAGGTTATTCTTTACTGCTGCCCTCAGGTTCTTGGAACACTCCTGTTTTGGGCTCCTGCTGAGGGGACCACACGTAAGTTTTTGGAGCAATACATATGTTTTTATGGCTGACAGCATACTAAGGTCACTCACTCTTGAGGTAGTGAACTCCATTGAGATAGACTTTTGAAACATGTCAGGATTGTCCCACATCTTTACTCACTTAGGAGGAGGAGTTCTGTACAATGCAATTATTGTAGGGTTGTTTGAATAATAGAGACACTGTGTAGCGACAATTTCTTGTATGTATATAATGCCAGCTAATTTACCTTGTTTTATGTAATGATTTTAATAATTTGTTACAATAAAATAATTTGATTTTAATTATGTGTACACATATATTGAATGCTGATGAACTCCCACACAGTTTGGTTAGTGGTATGTTGATGAGATACAGGGGAGGAGTAGGTACAGAGAAGGAGTGAAGAGATACAGGAGCTGAGCAGGGATAGAGAAGGAGTGAAGAAATATGTAGCGCTACCCCCCACTGGGGCCGCTGATATAGACTGGGTTTTCCCAAACAGTACAGAGGCTGTCCGTTTGTAAAAGCAACAGTCCATTCACACATGCTCCAATAAATAGTCTAGGGAATTTTTGGGGGGTTTATTGCTTGAAGCACTTCAACAAGGAAGAGGGAACTTGGGCATGGGGCACTTCAAAAATGCTCAGTAATTTTAATCTAGAGAGCAGTCTCTCCTAGTGGTGGTGGTGGCTAGTGGTGAACAGAGCATGGCTCCACAGCTGAAGACCATGGGGCAAGTCTTTGAGAATTTGGTTACCGTGCACAACGACTAGTACCCAATGTAGCTTCAAACATGCAATTGCAGGGCAGGGATCAATTCAAGGTCACTACTCACAAGTCCCCAGGACAGCTGCCTTCTTCCACCTTCCTCCTGACTCAGTCCAGTAAGTGAGATGGTACCATGCAGGACTGGATCCCCATATGGTGAGGTCTGCAATCCGCTACGAGTCAAGTCCATTCAAGTTGTAGTGCACCCCCCGTAGGAGCCATTGGTGAAAGCAGTCCTATTTCCCTACGTAGAGCACACACAGGCAGGTAAACAGCATTTTCTTCACTCTTCTGCTGGCTCCAAGGAACAGTCTAGGGGTTTCTTTTCAGGATTTTATTGGGAACAGAAGAAGGAGCATGGGATACCCCAATATATTGTAGAACTTATTAATTTGAGAACTCCTCAACTTTTTGGCTGCACAGTACAAAAAAGGAATGTCTCATAGGATGTCTATGCTGGTGGTGGCTTTTACTCCTTCCAGAGTTTAAAAGCTGCACACAGTCACTAACTCTTCAGCACTGGAGTCACATACTCACAGGATCATCAGTTGCTTCCTGCCGATATCCACCAGGCTGTTCCTAGTGAGCGAGATGTAGACTTCTTCAGACCCAACCCTGGACTCAAGCTTGCAAATAGGCCCCCCAGCTAAGCCTAGCTGGGACTTCGGTGTCTTCCTCATGGCTTCTTGTAGAAATATCCCCAAGGGTGTCCTCTAGCTGGACTAGACCCAGGAACTCTGCACCCTGCTGCTTAAGCCTCAGAATATTTATGGGCTCTCTTACCACCAACTGGGCACACCTCCCCAGGGATTGCCTGGATTCCCGTAAATACTCAGGCTGCATGCCCTGCTCTGCCTCCTGCTAAATGCTTTTTTAAAATGTTTCTTGCATATGATTGGGTACTCTTTGCAAAGTGAAGCTTTACCTTATTTATTAAACTCTGAAGCAACTGCACTTTGCTCTTGCCTTTAGTAAATCAACCCCTATAACTTTCCTACAGACTAAATAATGAACATTGATTTTTTTTTTTTCACCAAGGAAATGTAGCAGAAAACATTTTGACCTAAATTTATGACGAAAGATTCTTTATTTTTATAACAGAAACAAAGAAAAATGCATTTAAAAAAACAAAAAAACAGTGGTGATTAAATACCACTAAAAAAAAGCTCTATTTGTGTGGGGAAAAAAAAGATAAAAATATAATATGAGTACAGTGTAGCATGACTGCGCAATTGTCATTCAAAGTGCGACAGCGCTGAAAGCTGAAACTTGGCCTGGGCAGGAAGGGGTGCGGGGGGGGGAGTGCCCGGTATTGAAGGGGATAAGAAAGCAGCCTAGAAGTAAACCTGCTGATGGAGAAAATGTACAGTTGCTAGGTGGGGGCCGGACAAAGTGTCAAAAATGTCAGTTAGTGTTAGAATGTCCGCCGCGATATTGCAGTCCAGTACATAAGTCGCAGATCACAGCCATTATCAGTAAAAAATAAATAAATAAATACATTTTAAAAAATCCAATAATTTGTAGATGCTTTAACTTTTGTGCAAACCAATCAATATACGCTTATTAAGGTTTTTTTTGTGTTTTTTTTTTACCAAAAATATGTAGTAGAATACTTATTGGCCTAAATTGAATCTAGATTTTTTTTTTTTTAAATGTGCAAAAAAAACAAAAAAAAAAACACAGAGGTGATTAAATACCGCTAAAATAAAGCTCTATTTGTATGAAAAAAAAAAAATGATAACAATTTCATATGAGTGTAGCATGACCGCGCAATTGTCATTGAAAGTGCGACAGCGCTGAAAATTGAAACTTGGGCTGGGCAGGAGGGAGGGGGGGGGGGTTGGGAAGTGCCCGGTATTGAAGTGGTTAAGAAAGCATCCTAGAAGTAAACCTGCTGATGGAGAAAGTAAATGTACAGTTGTTATGGGGGAGCTGGACAAAGTGTCAAACATAGGTGGCGTGCGCACAGGGTGTGCCAGGTGTGCCTGGGCACACCCTAATCACCTTGTGCAGATTGCCCCTACTGCCCTGGCTCATTCGTGCCCCCCCCCCGCAGCACTTCCGGCTTCCTTCCTCTTCCCTCCCAAAGGCTGCGCTGCTGCTGGCACACACGAGGGGGGGGGGGAGTTTTAAAAGGAGTGGGGGAAGGGGCCGGTAAATATATAATTTACTGGCCCCTTCCCTTTGTGAATGAACACAGTAAGTGATCGGTACCATGTGTTTGAGCTTTAGAGTGCACACCCTAATGCAATAGGCTGCGCACACCTATGGTGTCAAAAGTGTCAGTTTGTGTCAGAATGTCCGCCTCAATATTGCAGTCCCGCTATAAGTCGCAGATCGCAGCCATTACAACAGGAGAGAACCCGCTCCAGGTGTCTGTTCCCAATTATCTCGTCCCTCTTCTGGTGTGGGTGCAGCTCAGTATGCAACCATATGTATGAAACTAAACAAAAAAGTCCAGATGGCCGCAATTCAATGAAAAATAACTCCTTTATTTAATGTGGATCCATAGAGCAAGGATAAAAACCGCTAATGTGTTTCACACCTAGATCGCAGCCATTACTAGTAAAAAAAAAAAATACAATAGTTTGTACACACTATAACGTTTGCGCAAACCAATCAATATACGCTTATTATTAAGTTTTTTGGGTTTTTTTTATATATACCAAAAATATGTAGCAGAATACTGGCCTCAATTTATGAAGAAATTCGATTTTTTTTTTGAATGTGCAAAAAATAAAAAACTTGGAAGGTGATCAAATACAAGCAAAAAAAAGCTCTATAAAATAAATAAAAACGTCATTGCTCGATCCCCCCCCGCTCGTTTCTTGAATTATCTACATTTTTCGAAATATCCATTTAGTTTCACTTACAAAACTCGGCTTTTTGCCGTGAAATTTTCAGAACCGCCTGCAGTAAACAAGTTACATTAATCCAGCCGTTTCCCCAATTACACGCTAATTTCCCGTTCTCTCTGGCTACACTGTAATGATTCATGTGTTCCCCCTCCTGGCTGCTGTATAATTAATCCACCTCCTCTTACGATCGCCCCCTTCCCCGCTCTCTGCCACTCTCCCCGCTTTCTGCCCCCACTTCTGAATATATCCGACTGCCATTAAAATTTTGCTTCTTTTTTGAGCCATTCCCATAAACGGCAACAAATCCTCTCCATCAATAGGAATTGAGAGAGTAAATTTAGTTAATGGCTCCACTCCTCTAAACGCCATCTCGCTGCTCCGAAAAACGTTTTTTTTTTTAAAATAACAATTCGGTGGAGTCTCAGGTGTTATATTGTATATTACATTTCCCAGTAATCAAAATAATGACGAAGACATAAGCCGCGGTAACAAGATTATACTATGTAATGCAGATACTGCTCCACACCTGGCCATCTTGACAACTTCCTTGACGTCCCGAAGAGACTTATCAAAAATACGTTTAGATAAAAGAAAAATAACAACAGAGGGATTCTTCTTGAATTCTTCCCTTCAGCAGAGACCTAGGTTGTTTAATATATATATATATACACTATGTTACCAAAAGTATTGGGACGCCTGCCTTTACACACACATGAACTTTAATGGCATCCCAGTCTTAGTCTGTAGGGTTCAATATCGAGTTGGCCCACCCTTTGCAGCTATAACAGCTTCAACTCTTCTGGGAAGGCCGTCCACAAGGTTTAGGAGTGTGTCTATGGGAATGTTTGACCATTCTTCCAGAAGCGCATTTGTGAGGTCAGGCACTGATATTGGACGAGAAAGCCTGGCTTACAGTCTCCACTCTAATTCAGAGTTTGTCTTTCGGGTTGAGGTCAGGACTCTGTGCAGGCCAGTCAAGTTCCTCCACCCCAAACTCTCTCATCCATGTCTTTATGGACCTTGCTTTGTGCACTGGTCCAAATCATTTGGTGGAGGGGGGATTATGGTGTGGGGGTTGTTTTTCAGAGGTTGGGCTTGGCCCCTTAGTTCCAGTGAAGGGAAATCTTAAGGCGTCAGCATACCAAGACATTTTGGACAATTTCATGCCCCCAACTTTGTGGGAACAGTTTGGAGATGGCCCCTTCCTGTTCCAACATGACTGCCCACCAGTGCACAAAGCAAGGTCCATAAAGACATGGATGAGCGAGTTTGGGGTGGAGGAACTTGACTGGCCTGCACAGAATCCTGACCTCAAGCCGATAGAACATCTTTGGGATGAATCAGAGCGGAGACTGCGAGCCAGACCTTCTCGTCCGATAGTGCCTGACCTCACAAATGAGCTTCTACCTCTACCTCCTACCTACAGAATGTGGGTCGCACAAGAGACTTAAGTGTTAAACCCGGACACATATGAATTACACGGGTTCTGAGGCTAGTTTAATGCAGATAAGGCACCAAGTGAGTTTAATTACCACTCTAACTTGCCGCAGAACATGTGTAATTCATATGTGTTCGGTTTTAAAGGGATGAGGTGGCAACTCTATGTGTGTTGTCCACCGCAACTACTCAAGAGAGTCCAAGAATTATTTTTTTAGTAAAGGTTAAAGTGTCACAAAACCCCGGACCCTGCATTCACTATATCTGGTCTCCCACAGTACACAGAACATCGAAATGCAATTATTTTAGTAAATATAAACTGCTAATTACCCTTTCTCATTAGCAGTATATAGCAGTCTTGTGACTTCTATCAGTGTCTGGTTAAAGCTTGTAGTAGAAGGTTTCATTCTTCTCTGACTGTCCTATGAGGCTGCAGGACCCCTGACCCTTTCTCTGGACATTGCTGATTGGCCCTGTGCTGATCACATGCACTCTCCCCAAAAAAAAAAAAAAAAACTCTCTAGCAATACACACCAAACTGAGTATATGCAAGAAAGGGCTCTGTTCTATCAGAAGATAGATCGAGGACAGTAGAAGAAGGGGAGGATCAGAGAAGACGGGATCAAACAACCTTTTTTACACAATGCAGAGGATTAACCCCTTAGGTTCCACACTGAGTATAACAAGCACGCTTTATTGCATATACAGACTGATTTTACTGTTGTGGGTTTAGTAACACTTTAATGACTTGAATCTTGAATTCTAAGAAGTTTATTTTAAGTTTTTTCCCACTCCAGTAAATTAGTGTGCAGAAAAGCCAATCACGCCGAAATGTTGATTTCAGATTTCAGCTTTCTGGAGGATACAATAACATGATAGATGAGTTCATGGCTTCTGAAGACATCCAAGTCCAGTAGGTGATTTTATATATCTATCTGTAGAGCCGGCCTCGCCCTCTGTTATATCAGTGATCACCCGGATTTGACACCCTACACTCACATCACTCTCACTTCTACTCAGGAACGCGGCCTCCGTCATGACACCTGTCAGGAAACAAAAACCTGTTTTAACAGAAATAATGGCCACAACCTGCCTATAAAATATTTCCCTGCACATCCGCTCCTTGTTTATGTGTCACTAAATGTCTGCTGTATTCACCCACAGCGACCTATCCTCAGGATCAACATAAAAGCCTCTAAAGCTGGCCTAGACATCGGATCATGTGATCCCTGGGGAAAGGGGAGGAGCAGGGCCGTCTTTAATATTGATTGGACCCAGGACAAACATTTTTTTGAGTGACAGTGCAGGGGGGTTTAAGGGGTCAGTGGCAGTGCTGGGGAGGGATGGGAAGAATGACAGTGTTGGGGGTTGATGAAATCAGTGGCAGTGCTGCGGGGGGAGGGTGTGATCAGTGGCAGTGTTGGGGGTTGATGGGATCAGTGGCAGTGGTGGTGGGGGATTGGGTTCAGCGGGAGTTCTAGGGGGTTGATGGGATCAGTGGCAGTAGTGGTGGGGGGATTTGGTTCAGTGGCAGTGCTGGGGGGGTTGATGGGGTCAGTGGTGGTGGGGGGATTGGGTTCAGTGGCAGTGCTGGGGGGTTGATGGGATCAGTGGCAGTGGTGGTGGGGGGATTGGGTTCAGTGGCAGTGCTGGGGAGTTGATGGGATCAGTGACAGTGGTGGTGGGGGATCTGGTTCAGTGGCAGTGCTGGGGAGTTGATGAGATCAGTGGCATTGGGAGGATTGGGTTCAGTGGCAGTGCTGGGGGGTTGATGGGATCAGTGGTGGTGGGAGGATTGGGTTCAGTGGCAGTGCTGGGGGGTTGATGGGATCAGTGGTGGTGGGGTGATTGGGTTCAGTAGCAGTGCTGGGGGTTTATGGGATCATTGGCAGTAGTGGTGGGGGGATTTGGTTCAGTGGCAGTGCTGGGGGGGGGGTTGATGAGATCAGTGGTGGTGGGGGGATTGGGTTCAGTGGCAGTGCTGAGGAGTTAATGGGATCAGTGGCAGTGGTAGTTGGAGATTTGGTTCAGTGGCAGTTCTGGGGGGTTGATGGGATCAGTGGCAGTAGTGGTGAGGGATTGGGTTCAGTGGCAGTGCTGGGGAGTTGATGGGATCAGTGGTGGGGGGGGGGGATTGGGTTCAGTAGCAGTGCTGGGGGTTTATGGGATCAGTGACAGTAGTGGTGGGGGGATTTGGTTCAATGGCAGTGCTGGGGGGGGTTGATGAGATCAGTGGTGGTGGGGGAATTGGGTTCAGGGGCAGTGCTGGGGGGTTGATGGGATCAGTGGTGGTGGGGGGATTGGGTTCAGTAGCAGTGCTGGGGGTTTATGGGATCAGTAGCAGTAGTGGTGGGGGGATTTGGTACAGTGGCAGTGCTGGGGGGTTGATGGGATCAGTGGTGGTGGGGAGATTGGGTTCAGTGGCAGTGCTGGGGAGTTAATGGGCCCAGTGGCAGTGGTGGTTGGGGATTTGGTTCAGTGGCAGTGCTGGGGGTTTGATAGGATCAGTGGCAGTAGTGGTGAGGGATTGGGTTCAGTGGCAGTGCTAGGGGGTTGATGGAATCAGTGGTGATGGGGGGATTGGGTTCAGTGGCAGTGCTGGGGAGTTGATGGGATCAGTAGCAGTGGGAGGATTGGGTTCAGTGGCAGTGCTGGGGGGTTGATGGGATCAGTGGTGATGGGGGGATTGGGTTCAGTGGCAGTGCTGGGGAGTTAATGGGATCAGTGGCAGTGGGGGATTTGGTTCAGTGGCAGTGCTGGGGAGTTGATGAGATCAGTGGCAGTGGGAGGATTGGGTCCAGTGGCTGATGGGATCAGTGGCAGTGGTGGTGGGGGGGTTGGGTTCAGTGGCAGTGCTGGGGAGTTGATGGGATCAGTGGCAGTGGGAGGATTGGGTTCAGTGGCAGTGCTGGGGGGTTGATGGGATCAGTGGGACTTCAAACGCAGAAGTTATCAGGCAGATCCGGGTCACAGGCAGAGGGTCAAGCACAGGAGATAGCAGGCAAGTCCAGGTCACAAGCAAGGGGTCAAACACTGAAGACAAGGCAGAATCCGTTTAAACAAGCTGTAGGTCGGGTCCAGGAGAAGAGCAGAGTGGTCAGGGACGTACCGGGTCAAGCAAGTGATTCAATAAACAACTCAGACAGGAAGCTGAAGACAAACCAGCAACCCGTCTGAGCACCTGAGTGTCTTTAAATAGGCCAGCCAGAGCGTCACGTTGAGCGTGCGCTAATGCGAACGCGCGCGCGTCATTCCATTGGGCCACGAGCGCGCGTGCGCCGGAGCATCGTTCCACCGCGCATGCGTTCGTTCCAGAGCTCCGTTCGGCAGATATGGCCGGATTGATTATTTCTCTGACAGCAGTAGTGACAATAATGCCCCCAAATGGCCACTTGGAGTTGGATTGGAGACCCCTGTGGACTGATTTGCTTTGTCGCCAGTAGATTGTAGGTGGTTTCGTGGGGAGTAAGGAAGGGATCACTGCTAGTGGGTAAAACCCAACAGTGAGTGGTGGTGATGGACCTCCTTGGGGGGCTAGCCAGGCTGCATGTTCAGATCACGAGTCTGAAGCTCTGGTATGGATTTCTATGTGGACCTCAAGCAATATAATTCCAGACTGAATAAAAAAAAATTAAAAAAAGCTGTAGGATGTGTTACAGCAAAAGTGACATTTACAATAAAAAAAGGTTTTTACATGTTCCCCAGGGCAATGAACCCCCCGCCCCACCCATGATAATGTTTTACACCTCCTTGCCTAGTAGCCCAGGAGACGGACATTTCTAATTTGACATATTGGACTCCCATTGTTTTCAATAGGGTTTGACATCTGATCACCTTTGAGGTTCGAACCTAGCTCAGAGCTCAGCCCATGTTAATGGAATTTATAAGTAGAACGGGCAATATGAAATGATAACCTCTGATCGACTGGACACCGGTCGGGACAATGATGGAGGTTGGTGGGTGAGTGAATATGGACCATCTTCTTGAACTGATTTGCACATTTGTAGAAAGAAAATTCTCAAATTTTTAAAATATTATACAAAAATACCAACAACCACTGGAGCAGTTGCTCTGAGTGTCATTCCTCCTTATTTTTACTCAGAAAGCAATACGTTGTTGCTTATCTTCTTCCAGAAGCGCATTTGTGAGGTCAGGCACTGATGTTGGTGCAGGCCAGTCAAGTTCCTCCACCCCAAACTCGCTCATCCATGTCTTTATAGACCTTGCTTTGTGCCCTGGTGCACAGTCATGTTGGAAAACGAAGGGGCCATCCCCAAACTGTTCCCACAAAGTTGGGAGCATGAAATTGTCCAAAATGTCTTGGTATGCTGACGCCTTAAGAGTTCCCTTCACTGGAACTAAGGGGCCAAGCCCAACCCCTGAAAAACAACCCCACACCATAATCCCCCCTCCACCAAATGATTTGGACCAGTGCACAAAGCAAGGTCCATAAAGACATGGATGAGCGAGTTTGGGGTGGAGGAACTTGACTGGCCTGCACAGACCTCAACCCAATAGAACACCTGAATTAGAGCAGAGACTGCAAGCCAGGCCTTCTCGTCCACATCAGTACCTGACCTGCACTTCTGGAAGAATGGTCAAACATTGCCATAGACACACTCCTAAACCTTGTGGACAGCCTTCCCAGAAGAGTTGAAGCTGTTATAGCTGCAAAGGGTGGGCCAACTCAATATTGAACCCTATTGAAAAAACGGACATTTAGCCGTGAGAGCAAACGATAGTGCCATCATGTAATGACCGAAAAATCGTTCAGTGGACATAAATGAATCAATTTTTTGTTCGTTTTTTTTACATATACCTACTGCAAACAGTTCGGACGGGAGACACATTAACCTTTCAATTTATTGTTCGTTCGGCAGAAAATTTCCAAACTAGTCCTTAGTTTCTTCGGCTCAAAAACGTCCCAACGATTATCGATTTTGTGCCCATTAACTGGCCGAAAAATGAACAAACTGTCTAAATGACCGAATTTCAGCCGATTTTTCATATAGTGTATGGCCAGCATTAGACTGGGTAAAGGCAGGTGTCCCAATACTTTTGACAATATAGTGTACTTTTGCTGAGTAAAGGGAATCTTTATTTCTCCAGATCTGTAATGTGAAATAACATTGAATCCATGGTCTATTTTCGAGGGTTGGTGGGGGAATCTGAGCTCCAGAAGATGATGGATAAATATTTGAACCATCACCGAGTCTGGAAATATCACAAACATGTTCCTGTCCTCCGGTAAGTCTGTCTGTCAGCGCGGAGATGTTTTAGGACATTACAATTTATGGTCAGCATATTTTTGTATTTTTATACGCTCCGGCGCGGGTCATCGGGGACTCGACAGGAAGGAAGGCCAGAAATGAGCGCAAACAATAGAGAAGTCACTCATACTTTACACGCATGCACAACGCCACGTTACTTAGAACCGCTTCATAGGACACCCTTTCACCCTCTTAAAGGGCACCGGTCACTAAAATACCACGAGGAGCAGCATTCTGGGGAAGGTACTGACGCTGGGAGGCACTCAGCTACAACTAAAGGGGAAGAAGAAAAATTGATACGCAGAAGGGATCAGCTACTGAAATCTCATAAAGAGAGTTTAAAACATATTACTAATGGAAAACATATCCTGCATCTCTCATATATACATATATATACACCTATTACAGAGGGTCACCACACACGTCTGCACTGCCTGAGCTGTAGGAACATTTTCCAGTTGGCTGACTACAACATTCATATGTATGCTTGTGTATGAGCAGCGTGCGGCGTGTGCTGATGGGAGATCTGTTTAATGGAAGTTTTTATTGCTTTACACTATAATTAAGGGAAATCATATGGATATATTTATGGAATATATATATATATATATATATATATATATATATATATAATGCTCTGTGATCACCATGGGGTACGGGGTACTTGTAAGACACACGACAGAGGTGACAGCTATTATATATGTGTAATCTCAGCTATATGTGACCTTCAGCATTGTTTTTATATATATATATATATATATATATATATATATATATATATATCTATCTATCTATATATATATAGATAGATATATATATATAGATATATAGATATAGCTATAGATATAGCTATAGATATAGATCTATAGATATATATAGATCTATATCTATAGATATATATAGATATAGATTTATATCTATATATACAGTATCTATCTATCTATCTTGTCTATCTAATCTATTTTATCTAGCCTATCTAATTTATCTATCCTATCTATCGTATCTATCCTATAGATAGATAGATAGATAGATAGATAGATAGATAGATAGATAGATAGATAGATAGATAGATAGATAGATAGATAGATAGATACTGTATATATATATAGATAGATAGATAGATAGATAGATAGATAGATAGATATATTTATATCTATAGATAGATATATATCTCTATCTATCTATCTATCTATCTATCTATCTATCTATCTATCTATCTATCTATCTATCTATCTATCTATCTATCTATCTATCTATCTATCTATCTATCTTCTCTCTTTCTCTACTCTCCTCGCTTCTCTCTCTCTTTCTATCTCCCACTCTGTCTCTCTCCTCTCCTCTCTTTCTCTCCTCCTCTCTCTCTTTCTATGTATCTTCCTCACTCTCTGTCTATCTATCTATCTATCTATCTATCTATCTATCTATCTATCTATCTATCTATCTATCTATCTATCTATCTATCTATCTATCTATCTATCTATCTATCTATCTATCTCTATATATATCTATAGATATAGATATATATAGATATAGATCTATATATATCTACAGATATAGATCTATATATCTATATATATATAGATCTAGAGAAAGAGGAAATAAATTAAATATACACTATGTTGTCAAAAGTATTGGGACACCTGCCTTTACACACACATGAACTTTAATGGCATCCCAGTCTTAGTCCGTAGGGTTCAATATTGAGTTGGCCCACCCTTTGCAGCTATAACAGCTTCAACTCTTCTGGGAAGGCCGTCCACAAGGTTTAGGAGTGTGTCTATGGGGATGTTTGACCATTCTTCCAGAAGCGCATTTGTGAGGTCGGGCACTGATGTTGGAGGAGAAGGCCTGGCTCGCAGTCTCCACTCTAATTCATCCCAAAGGTGTTCTATAGGGTTGAGGTCAGAACTCTGTGCAGGCCAGTCAGGTTCCTCCACCCCAAACCCACTATATTTCCAAAAGTATTTTAGAAATATTAGCCACGTCTCAAAATCATTTGGTGGAGAGGGGAACTGTACGGTGTGGTTATTTTTCAGGGGTTGGGTTCCAGTGACGGGTACTCTTAAGGTGTCAGCGTACCAAGACAATTTTATGCTCCCAACTTTAAGGACCTTGCTTTGTGCACTGGTGGGCAGTCATGTTGGAACAGGAAGTGGGGACATCCCCAAACGGTTCCCACAAAGTTGGGAGCATGAAATTGTCCAAAATGTCTTGGTATGGTGACGCCTTAAAAGTTCCCTGCACTGGAACTAAGGGGCCAAGCCCAACCCCTGAAAAACAACCCCCCACCATAATCCCCCCTCCTCCAAATGATTTGGACCAGTGCACAAAGCAAGGTCCATAAAGACATGGATAGGCTAATTTGGAGTGGGGGAACTTGACTGGCCTGACCTCAACCCGAATTAGAGCGGAGACTGAGAGCCAGGTCTTTCGTCAAACATCAGTGCCTGACCTCACAAATGCACTTCTGGAAGAATAATAAAACATTCCCACAGACACACTCCAAAACCTTGTGGACAGCCTTCCCAGAAGAGTTGAAGCTGTTATAGCTTTAAAGGGTGAGCCAACTCAATATTGAACCCTATGGACTAAGACTGGGAGGCCAATAAAGTTCATGTGCGTGTAAAGGCAGGTGTCCCAATACTTTTTGACAATATATGGGTTGATTTACTAAAGGGAAAAATACTGTGCACTTTGCAAAGTCCAGTTGCCCTCTTCAAGAGCAGTTGTTCCAGAGCTTGGTAAATAAGCAGAAGCTCTGCTGACTTCTATCATCCAATCATATGCAAGCAAAAATGCAGTTTTTTTAATTTTCCTTGCACGTGATTGGGTACTCTTTGCAAAGTGAAGCCTTACCTCATTTACTAAGCTCTGGAGCAATTGCACTTGCAGAGGGCAACTGCCCTCTGCAAAGTGCACAGTTTTTTTGTCTTTAGTAAATCAACCCCATAGTGTATATATAGATTGAATCATAACAGATAATAAGAATCATCACTTTTATCAGCATGAGGAAGCTGAGGAACCAGTGCTCAGGCTCTCGGTGTCTCCACTCAATATACAGATTCAAAGAGATAAACAGCCGTAAGCTCAGTATCATCCAATTGCAGAAGTATTTTTTGGTTACGGGGTAAATACAACATGAATACAATTATGCATTTTGGCAATGAGGCCTTAGTCATAGGTATGACTAAGGCCTCACAGCCGAAACACGTAAGCATATTCATGTTGTATTCACCCTGTAACCAAGAAATACTACTGCAATTGGATGATACTGAGCTTACAGCTGTTTATCATTTGGAATAGATAGTCATTTTCCAGCATTTTGGCAAATTTTGCCAATTCAAGGGAATGCATTAAAGTCCATAGAAGAGGTAAAGTTATATCTTTTTAGGTAGTTTTTCAAAGCTACAGCGCTCTTTAAAGGATTCTGAGTGATTTATTGTGTGCATTCTGTTTTCTTTGTTGTAGTTTGTTGGTATGTGAATTTTTTAATCAATACAAAAAAAAAATACTCCAAAAATAGCCACAAAAGAGAAAACACTCAAGAATTTTTCCTTTGTAATTCTTTGTTCTATTTTATTATTTGATGGTTTTCATCATATACAATACATAATGTACTAGTCCAGGTCTTAAAATTTCAAGTCCTGAGCTAGTAGCCAGGCCTCAAGGGTTACACGCCACCAGTTGCCCCACCCAACCCCTACCCTGCCCCGCCCCTAATTCCGCCCCTAAACACGCCCTCGTAAATTATCCCATGAAATGACACTTAAATGTTTTATGCAGAATTAGGTTCTAAAAATAAATATTAACAACTTTATCCGTGCCCATCAATGCAGCTTCACCTGTGTCCATCAATGCAGCCTCACCTGTGTCCATCAATGCAGCCTCACCTGTGTCCATCAGAGCAACCTATCTGTGTCCATCAATGCAACCAATCTGTGTCCATCATGCAGCCTCACCTGTGTCCATCAATGCAGCCTCACCTGTGTCCATCAATGCAGCCTGCCTGTGTCCATCATGCAGCCTACCTGTGTCCATGATGCAGCTTGCCTTTGTCCACCATGCAGGGAAACAGAGGAGAAGAAGAGGATTGCCGGCCGGATAATCAGAGCGCAGAGGGACATTACTGAAACAGCTTTCATTTCAATAGCAGTGTGTTCCCGCCGCTCGGCGTCACATACAGCCCCACCCCCTGGCCAGGGAACTTTGATACACGTCACTCATCCCGGGATTGGACGGGTGATCTGTCTACTAAAGTCTCGGGACCAGGGGGCGGTGCTGTGTGTGCCAGCGAGTGCGGGGAACACACTGCTATTAAAATGAAAGCTGCTAGTGATGTTCCTCGGCGCTCTGATGATCCAGCCGCCTGCTCTTCTCTCTTCCCCTCCGCAAACGCTGGGAGAAGGACTCCCATATCCGGCCACCTGCTCTCCTCTCTTCCCCTCCACAAACGTTGGGAGAAGGACTCCCATACAACCCGCCTACCGACGGTGCTCGCCCCCCCCCCCCCCCCCCCGCTCCCAGGCAGCCCTTCCTCGTCAGCCCTCAAATTCCACTCGCAAAATGCGAGCAGGCGAGTGGAATTTTCGAGGGCTGCACTAGTCAAAAAAATACCTAATTTTGGTGAAATTTTGCCCAAAGGAATTGGGAAGAATTGGAAAATGTCCACAAAAAAATTGAACCTTTTTCCACTCATCCTTATGCCGCGTACACACGGTCGGACTTTCCGGCATACTTGGTCCGGCGGACCAGAGTGTGCCGGACAATCCGCCCGTGTGTAGGCACCGGCGGACTTTTCCGGCGGACTTTTTCCCAAAAGCCCGCCGGACCTAGATTTGAAGAAAGTTCTAAATCTTTCCGCCGGACTCAGTTTCGGGCGGAAAGTCCGCTCGTGTGTGTGCTGGTCCGACGGAAAGCCCGCTCGTGTGTAGGCTGGTCCGACGGACCAGATACAACACGAGGGCAGGGTATTGCATCTCACGCTCGCTGCAATAGGAAAAACACATTTTCCTATTGCGGCGAGCGCGGGGCATACCAGGCCCTTAGGTCTGGTATGGATTATAAAGGGGAACCCCGCTACGCCGAAAAAACGGCGTGGGGTCCCCCTAAAATCCATACCAGACCCCGATCCGAGCACGCAGCCTGGCCGGTCAGGAAAGGGGGTGGGGACGAGCGAGCGCCCCTCCTGAACCGTACCAGGCCGCATGCCCTCAACATGGGGGTGGGTGCTTTGGGGAGGGGGGCGCCCTGCGCCCCCCCCCCCAAAGCACCTTGTCCCCATGTTGATGAGGACAAGGGCCTCTTCCCGACAACCCTGGCCTTTGGTTGTCGGGGTCTGCGGGCGGGGGCTTATCGGAATCTGGGAGCCCCCTTTAATAAGGGGGCCCCCAGATCCCGGCCCCCCACCCTATGTAAATGAGTATGGGGTACATGGTACCCCTACCCATTTACCTAGGAAAAAAGTGTAAGTAATAAAACACACTACACAGGTTTTTAAAATATTTTATTAAACAGCTCCGGGGGGGGGATCTTCCTCCGGCTTCGGGGGTCTTCTTCCGGCTTCGGGGGTCCCTCCGCTTCATCTTCTCCCGGCGTCCGGTTGGTTCTTCTCCGCTCTCTTCTCCCGGTGTTCCTGTTCTTCGGCCGGCTCCTCTGCTGTCTTCAAGTAGCTCTCTTGCCAGCAGAGGTCCGGACTTCTGGGCTTCTGGGCTTCTGGGCTTCTGGGCTTCTCTTCCCCAGATGTTGACACGACGCTCTCTCCTGCTGGACTGCTCTCCGAGGGCTGCGTTGTGACTTATATAGGTGGAGACCCCGCCCCCTTTTGATGTCACAGTCCCTGGGCATGCTGGGACTGTGACGTTTTAGGGGGCGTGGTCAACATCACCCAGTGACCACGCCCCCTAAAACGTCACAGTCCCAGCATGCCCAGGGACTGTGACATCAAAAGGGGGCGGGGTCTCCACCTATATAAGTCACAACGCAGCCCTCGGAGAGCAGTCCAGCAGGAGAGAGCGTCGTGTCAACATCTGGGGAAGAGAAGCCCAGAAGCCCAGAAGCCCAGAAGCCCAGAAGTCCGGACCTCTGCTGGCAAGAGAGCTACTTGAAGACAGCAGAGGAGCCGGCCGAAGAACAGGAACACCGGGAGAAGAGAGCGGAGAAGAACCAACCGGACGCCGGGAGAAGATGAAGCGGAGGGACCCCCGAAGCCGGAAGAAGACCCCCGAAGCCGGAGGAAGATCCCCCCCCCGGAGCTGTTTAATAAAATATTTTAAAAACCTGTGTAGTGTGTTTTATTACTTACACTTTTTTCCTAGGTAAATGGGTAGGGGTACCATGTACCCCATACTCATTTACATAGGGTGGGGGGCCGGGATCTGGGGGCCCCCTTATTAAAGGGGGCTCCCAGATTCCGATAAGCCCCCGCCCGCAGACCCCGACAACCAACGGCCAGGGTTGTCGGGAAGAGGCCCTTGTCCTCATCAACATGGGGACAAGGTGCTTTGGGGGGGGGGGCGCAGGGCGCCCCCCTCCCCCAAAGCACCCACCCCCATGTTGAGGGCATGCGGCCTGGTACGGTTCAGGAGGGGGGGGGGGGGCGCTCGCTCGTCCCCACCCCCTTTCCTGACCGGCCAGGCTGCGTGCTCGGATCGGGGTCTGGTATGGATTTTAGGGGGACCCCACGCCGTTTTTTCGGCGTAGCGGGGTTCCCCTTTATAATCCATACCAGACCTAAGGGCCTGGTATGCCCCGCGACGGGGCTAGTAAGGTGTCAATCTCGCCGATAAAAGCGGCAAGATTGACATCCTTTTCTAGTCCCGTCGCACCTGAGTCACGTTCAAAATGAACGGACTTGTCCGTGTGTGGGCAAGTCCGTTCATTCTGAAAGTCCGCCGGAACTCCGGCGAAAGTCCGTCGGAAAGACGGGCGGACTTAGCCCGCCGGAAAGTCCCGGCGTGTGTGGGCAAGTCCGTCCGTTTTAAAGTCCGGCGCACCTGGCGGACAAAGTCCGTCGGAAAGTGTGCCGGACCAAGTAGGATAGAAAGTCCGCTCGTGTGTACGTGGCATTAGTCACAAAGTGTGACAGACCAAACTGGGACAGAGGCTTTTGGATGGGACTGCAGGGTGGCCTCTTGTCTACTGATGGCTGGCCTTAGCTTTTAAGGGAACACTACTCTTTGGGGGGTGTGTGAATGGGGGACCCTTGTAGTGATCTTGTTTGTGATTCAAGTCCATGTCTCCCCAAAACACACAGACTCTGGGAACCTAGGACCCAGATACATATAAGTGCCTCTATGCCCAAAACCAGCAATGACTGCTTTAGATTGTGATACTCAGAGCAGATGTTTATATCATTAGCTCAAACCAACCTGATGCTGGATCTCCTGATATAATCTATGGTATCTGTTAAGTGTCTAGTGGACAGATTACACAAGTTTGTGTCTCTCCTATTGTGTGCCTCTTAGGTGTGCATTCCTATTGTTACTTGAGTCACCTGTTGTTTCCGTCTGTCTGATCATCTCTTGGAGATGTGATTGATATTGTGCTCACTTTACCTTGTTATAGCACCATTGTGGAATGTTATGTGCTTATTCTTATAATAATGTGTAATTTACCTTATATACAAGGTTGTTGGGTCGGATGCCAGACAGTCTGGTCACCTAGGCTGGTTTAAGTGACTAGTTGTTAATTCGTACATGTTAATTAGATCACTGTCAGCTATTAGTTGCTGGAGGTGGATTAGCATACTGTTTATGTTGACTGTTCCTTAGCTATGTTAATTATATTCCTGTATAAAGTTTCCTTTGCATACGATAATGTGATTAGGCTCACCTGATCTGGTGTGCTTTATATTCTGTGTGATTTTACAAAAAAGTGAGTTTCTGTTTGCACCTAAGCTAGCGTCGCCTAGTACAGCGCCTTGAAAAAGTATTCATACCCCCTGAAATTGTATTTCAATAATGTAAATGTATTTGATTGGGATTTTATGTGATAGACCAACAAAAAGTGGCACATAATTGTGAAGTGGAAGGAAAAATGATAAATGGTTTTTAAGTTTTTTTTTACAAATAAATATGTGAAAAGTGTGGGGTACATTTGTATGGCGCCCCCCTGAGTCAATATGTTGTAGAACCGCCTTTCACTGCAATTACAGCTGCAAGTCTTTTTGGGGATGTCTCTACCAGCTTTGCACATCTAGAGAGTGACATTTTTGCCCATTCTTCTTTGCAAAAAAATATCTCAAGTATATGCGTGCGCACAGGGTGTGCCGGGTGTGCCCAGGGACACCCTAATCACCCCGTGCACATTAGTGTTATCGCTCTGTGTAGCAGCGAAAACAGGGGAAAGATCTCCCTCTTACCGGCTCTGCCATAAGAGAAGTGTTTATGCTCTTCTCTTTCACTGTGCCGGCAGGGAGATCAATGTGCCGGGGTCATATATATGTAGACACCCGCACATGCATGTGTGTTTGAGCTTAAGGGTGCACACCCTAATGCAATAGGCTGCGCACACCTATGATCTCAAGCTCTGTCAGATTGGATGAAGAGTGTTTGTGAACAGCAATTTTCAAGTTTTGCCACAGACTCTCAATTGGATTTAGGTCTGGACTTTGACTGGGCCATTCTAACACATGAATATGCTTTGATCTAAACCATTCCATTGTAGCTCTGGCTGTATGTTTCAGGTCGTTGTCCTGCTGGAAGGTGAATTTCTGCCCCAGTCTCAAATCTTTTGCAGACTCTAACAGGTTGCCCTGTATTTGTCTCCATCCATCTTCGCTTCAACTCTGACCAGCTTCCCTGTCCCTGCTAAAAAAAAGCATCCCCACAACATGATACTGCCACCACCATGTTTCACAGTGGGGATGGTGTGTTCAGGGTGATATGCAGTGTTAGTTTTCCGCCACACATAACGTTTTGCTTTTAGGCCAAAAAGTTCAATTTTGGTCTCATCTGACCAGAGCACCTTCTTCCACATGTTTGCTGTGTCCACCACATGGCTTCTCCCAAATTGCAAACAGGACTTCTTATGGTTTTCTCTCAACAATGTCTTTCTTCTTGCCACTCTTCCATAAAGGCCAGATTTGTGGAGAGCACAACTAATAGTTGTCCTGTGGATAGATTCTCCCACCTGAGCTGTGGATCTCTGCAGCTTCTCCAGAGTTACCATGGGCCTCTTGGCTGCTTCTATGATGAATGCTCTCCTTGCTTGGCCGGTCAGTTTAGGCGGCCATGTCTTGGTAGGTTTGCAGTTGTGCCACAATCATTTCATTTTCGGATGATGGATTGAACAGAGCTCCGTGAGATGTTCAAAACTTGGGTTATTTTTTTATAACCTAACCCTGCTTTAAACTTCTCCACAACTTTATCCCTGACCTGTCTGGTGTGTTCCTTGGCCTTCATGATGCTGTTTGTTCACTAAGGTTCTCTAACAAACCTCTGAGAGCTTCACAGAACAGCTGTATTTATACAGAGATTAAATTACACACAGGTGGACTCTATTTACTAATTAGGTGACTTATGAAGGCAATTGGTTCCACTAGATTTTAGTTAGGGGGTATCACAGTAAAGGGGGCTGAATACAAATGCACGCCACAATTTTCAGATATTTATTTGTAAAAAAATTAAAAACCATTTATCATTTTCCTTCCACTTCACAATTATGTGCTGCTTTGTGTTGGTCTATCACATAAAATCCCAATAAAATACATTTACGCTTTTGGTTGTAACATGACAAAATGTGGAAAATTTCAAGGGGTGTGAATACTTTTTCAAGGCACGGTATCTTGGGTGCAATATTCAGCTTTAATGCCTGGTTTCTGGGTCCAGACCCGGAGGAAGCTATATCTTGACTGAAGCACCCAAGCTGGGTGCTGGACGGTTCCATCACACAAAGTAATGCAAAAATTATTGGAAGGAATAGGAAAAGATGTTATCAATAAAATGATTATACAGTAAAAATAAATTCAATAGGAGAAGGCAATATTTAAAGAGGAACTTCAATTGCTGTAGCTAAGGAACTGTAGCTGCTGACTTTCAAACTTCAGGTACTCGCCTGCCGTCCTGCAGCCGGTTTTTCTTACTGTCCCGGTACCGCCATTTTGGATATGGAAGCCCTTTGTGGCTTCCTGAGAAATAACAGCCGGCGCCTCCTGGTACATGTGACATTACCCAAGAGGCTGTGGAAGTGGAGGGGGTAAGGCGGGGACATCCTCGCCTAGGTGAAGATTTCAGTTGGAGTGGGTACTGATAAAAATCAGTATCACCCCCCCCCCCCCAAGGCTTGGGAAAGGGATCTAACCGGTGGGATATCATTTTTTTATAGTAAAGTTCTGCTTTCATTTTTACCTTGCCATGGCATATTTCCTAGACCAAAGCATTCACCATAATGAGGAGAAAAAATCTAATATTAAAAATAATTTAATGCAGTTACAAGGTCCCTGGGTGCCTGCTCCTGGGAGATGAGGCAATGGATGTTTGGTAATAGGCTGATACGACTGGAGGAATGTTTATTTAACTTTAGTAAATTGTGTTGGCGTAATCCCAAGCTGCTTAGGCTCGTGTGTTTTCAATGCAGGCGTGGGTAGATCTTCTTAATAAACCAGAGAAGAGCTGCCCATAGCTGAGATCTCCAGACATAAAGAATTTCTGTAGGCTTATATACTGTATGTGAACAATTTTTATTTGCACGGTTCATTTTTTCAGAACAGGTTCAACAATTGTTGATAATAAAGGGGCAGTGTCTCAGTGGTTAGTGCTTCTACCTTCCTACACTGGGTCTCTCAATTTGAATCCCAAAGAGGACACTATCTGCATGGAGTTCGCATGTTCTCCCTCTGCTAGGGTATTCTGGTTTCCTTCCACACACCAAGTCAAGAAGAGTTCCGTACAATCAATTTCCCAGGTATGGAAGGGGTTTATGGGGTATCCTCTGAAAGCTTGTAAGTAGAATACCTTTTATATTTTATAGTACAATTGTTATGTTGGTAATGCACTAGGTTGGTGTGCCCATTCTTTTGTTGTTTCCAGTGGGACAAACCAGTAAAAGTGAATGTGATGGGTAGTCCCTGCATATTTAGAGGTGAAGCCTGGGTGGGAACAACCAGTAAAGTGGGGGTGATGGGTGGCCTCTGTATATTTACAGTTAGAGTCTGTGTGGGAACAACCAGTAAAGTGGGTGTGATGAGTGGTCTCTGCATATTTAGAGGTAGAGTATGGGTGGGACCAACCAATAAAATGGGCGTGATGGGGGGTTCCTGCGATTGTAGAGGTAGCGTCTTAGTGGGACCAACCAGTAAAGTGTGTGTGATGGGTGGTTTATGGCATATCTAGAGGTAGAGTCTGGTTAGGACCAACCAGTAAAGTGGGCATCATGGGTGGTTCTTGAAAATGTAGAGGTAGCGTCTTAGTAGAAGCAACCAGTATAGTGGTTGTGATTAGTGGTTCCCGCATATTTAGAGGTAGAGTCTGGTTAGGACCAACCAGTAAAGTGGGCGTGATGGGCAGTTCTTGCAAATGTAGAGGTAGTGTCTTAGTAGAAGCAACCAGTACAGTGGGTGTGATTAGTGGTTCTAGTATATTTAGAGTTAGAGACTGGTTAGGACCAACCAGTAAAGTGCGAGTGATGGGTGGTTCTTGCAAATGTAGAGGTAGTGTCTTAGTAGGAGCAACCAGTATAGTGGGTGTGATTAGTGGTTTTATCATATTTAGAGGTAGAGCCAGGTTAGGACCAACCAGTAACGTGAGAGAGATGGGTGGTTCTTGCAAATGTAGAGGTAGCGTCTTAGTGGGATCAACCAGTAAAGTGGGCATGATGGGTGGTTCTTGCAAATGTAGAGGTAGCATCTTAGTGGTAGCAACCAGTAAAGTGGGCGTGATGGGTGGTTTTTGCGACTGTAGAGGTAGCGTCCTAGTGGGAGCAACCAGTATATTGGGTGTGATGGGTGGTTCCAGCATATTTAGAGTCTGGTTAGGACAAACCAATAAAGTGGGTGCGATAGATGGTTCCTGAAAATGTAGAGGTAGCATCTTAGTGGGACCAACCAGTAAAGTGGGTGTGATGGGTGGTCTTTGCATATTTAGAGGTAGAGCCTGGGTAGGACCAACCAGTAAAGTGGGTATGATGGGTGGTTCCAACATATTTAAGGTAGAGTCTGGTTAGGGTCAACTAGAAAAGTGGGTGTGATGGGTAGTCCTTGTCTATTTAGAGGCAGAGTCTTGGCGGTACCAACCAGTAAAGTGGATGTGATGGGTAGTCCCTGTCTATTTAGAAGCAGAGACTTAGTGGTACCAACCAGTAAAGTGGATGTGATGGGTAGTCCCCGTCTATTTAGAAGCAGAGTCTTGGCGGTACTAACCAGTAAAGTGGATGTGATGGGTAGTCCCTGTCTATTTAGAGGCAGAGTCTTGGCGGTACCAACCAGTAAAGTGGATGTGATGGGTAGTCCCTGTCTATTTAGAGGCAGAGTCTTGGCGGTACCAACAAGTAAAGTGGATGTGATGAGTAGTCCCTGAATATTTAGAAGAATGTCTGGGCAGGACCAATGGATAAACTGGGTGTTATTTGGGTGCACCCATCTGGAAAGATGGAGGATAAAATGCGGTCTGTGGACAGGGTTCACAGTGTCCCGGTATTTGGGGCCATAATGTTGGTAAATATGCATTTATTCTCCTCTAGCTCATATAGGAGACTTTCATGGAGCAGTGGGCTCTACAGGAAGTTGTATATCTTGGTATGAGTTTGTGTTTTTTAAAAGTGGGACTTTACCATCAAATCTTGTTGTTTTAGGTTTGCTGCTCCTTTAAAGCGAATATTTGATGAGATTGCAGCTGTCAGTGGAAGGGCGTGTGCCCTTCATATTCTGAGATTACATGACAGTTGGAACTTGTTAGCCGGAGTGAGTCACAGAATAATTGATTGGAGTGGAAGTGAAGTATTTCTCATAAGTCATAATGTCGCTGGATTATATTTGTCAGATGAGTGAAGATAAGTCAGTTATTTACGAATGATGGAAAGCAAATTTGTTCCGTGGAAGGCGTAATATTCACCGCGTGTGTTATGTGCTAACGCAGAGCACGGCAGCTTTAAATGACAGGAGGGCCCTATAGCCAAACCATTATAGGACCCCAGCACCTTATAGTCTATTGCTATCCTCAGGGCAACATAACATTGATCACAGTCAGAAAAAAGAATGACCTATACCCTATACCCAGGGCCGACGCTACCGCCAGGCGAACTGGGCTGCCACAGGGACGTAGATAAGAGGGGGGGTTAGGGTGGTCTGAACCCCCCCCTAGAGCACCCTGCCTAAATGCCCAGTTAGTCCCTGCTGCTGCATGGAGCCACGCCGCTCAACCTCAGCATTTAGATCTGTCAGACAATATAGGCTGAGTGGCAGGGGTTGTGTGGTCCCCAGACTTACCCCTCCTTTGTTCTTGCCCTCCTTCTTCTCTGAAATTCGGGGCCTGGAGGCAAGGCAAGCACGTGATTGGTTGCTAGGACAATGGCAGTCCTAGCAATCAAAGGCAGCCTTGCCCCGCCCCCACATTCAGAGAAAGAGGAGAGCAAGGACGGAACTTCCTCCATCAGACCTACCTGGCCAGGGAGTGACATCACTGCAGGCGGGAAACTGGCACACCGGGTGGGCTCTGCACAGATTTTCCAGGCTGACCAGCGGCACTGAGGGTCTCAGGTGAACTGAATATCCTGCTGCTGGTACCTTTAAAAATGTATTCCCACCCCGCCTACCCACCGTACTGCCTCACCTACCCCTCCTCCTGCCTCACTCACCCCCCATACTGCCTCACCTACCCCTCCTACTGACTTGCCTACCCCTCCTACTGCCTCACTCACCCCTGTATTGCCTCACCACCCCTTATACTGCCTCACTCACCCCCCATACTGCCTCACCTACCCCTCCTACTGCCTCACCTACCCCTCATACTGCCTCACCTACCCCCCCGTACTGCCACGCTTACCCCTTCTACTGCCTCAGCTACCCCTCATACTGCCTCGCCTACCCCTCATACTGCCTCTCCTACCCCTCCTATTGCCTCACTCACCCCCGTACTGCCTCACTCACCCCTGTACTGCCTCACTCACCCCCCATACTGCCTCACCTACCCCTCATACTGCCTCACTCACCCCCATACTGCCTCACCTACCCCCCCGTACTGCCTCGCCTACCCCCCAAACTGCCTCACCTACCCCTCGTACTGCCTCGCCTACCCCCCCATACTGCCTCACCTACCCCTCCTATTGCCTCACTCACCCTCGTACTGCCTCACTCACCCCCCATACTGCCTCACCTACCCCCCTGTACTGCCTCACCTACCCCTCATACTGCCTCACCTACCCCTCCTATTGCCTCACTCACCCCCGTACTGCCTCACTCACCCCCCATACTGCCTCACCTACCCCTCATACTGCCTCACTCACCCCCATACTGCCTCACCTACCCCCCGTACTGCCTCGCCTACCCCCCAAACTGCCTCACCTACCCCTCGTACTGCCTCGCCTACCCCCCCATACTGCCTCACCTACCCCTCCTATTGCCTCACTCACCCTCGTACTGCCTCACTCACCCCCCATACTGCCTCACCTACCCCCCTGTACTGCCTCACCTACCCCTCATACTGCCTCACCTACCCCCCCTCATACTGCCTCACCTACCCCCCATACTGCCTCACCTACCCCCCTGTACTGCCTCACTCACCCCCCATACTGCCTCACATACCCCTTATACTGCCTCACCTACCCCCCTCATACTGCCTTACCTACTCCCCCATACTGCCTCACCTACCCCCCCTCCTACTGCCTCACCCACCCCCCCCATACTGCCTCACCTACCCCCCCCATACTGCCTCACCTACCCCTCATACTGCCTCATTCACCCCCCATACTGCCTCACCTACCCCCCCATACTGCCTCACCTACCCCCCCCCCATACTGCCTCACCTACCCCTCATACTGCCTCATTCACCCCCCATACTGCCTCACATACCCCCCATACTGCCTCACCTACTCCTCATACTGCCTCACCTACCCCCCATACTGCCTCACCTACCCCTCATACTGCCTCACCTACCCCTCATACTGCCTCACTCACCCCCCATACTGCCTCACCTACCCCTCATACTGCCTCACTCACCCCCTATACTGCCTCACCTACCCCTCATACTGCCTCACCTACCCCCCATACTGCCTCAATCACCCCTTATACTGCCTCACCTACCCCTCATACTGCCTCACCTACCCCTCATACTGCCTCACCTACCCCTCATACTGCCTCACTCACTTCCCATACTGCCTCAAATACCCCCCCCCCATACTGCCTCGCCTGGTCTTGCCTAGGGAGCAAAACAGCACCGGCCCTGCCTATACCTTACCTTATAGCAGGGATGTCAAACTCAATTTCATTGCGGGCCCAATCAGCATTATGGTTGCCCTCAAAGGGCCAGTTGTATCTGTATGACTATATAAATGTATCTACTCTTTATCATATTAAATAATTGCCTCTGCATTTGATTACAGGTTTTAGTAATAACTCAAGAAGCTGTGAAGGACAGGTGCTGTGCCATAGTGCTCTGTCTGAGCAGTCTTCAATAAAAGACCAGCAGTGTGTGACCCTCCTCCACAACTGGCATAGAAATGTATTATTCTTATAATAATTATAAGCAGACAAACAGAGCACCTCCCCGCCCCTCCCCCTTTACCTCAAATGTCAATAGCCTCCTCCCACCATCAGAAGTCAACAGTCCCTTGAAAGAAAGTGCAGGGTCTGGGGGAGGACCAGAGGAGAGCTGGAGTCTGCTGAGTGCTAAGGCCAAGGGTGGTGGAGATGAGGGGGTTCTGGGGCTGCACCGAGGAGGAGGAGTGCAGGATCTGGCCGAGAAGTTCTGTCCTCCTCTCTGCTGCCGACTGCTGAGATGAAAGTGGGAGGAGCAGAGATGAGTCTTACCATGGCTGCACTGAGATGTGCAGGATCTGGCGGAGGAATTCTGTCCTCCTCTCTGCTGCCAACTGCTGAGATGAAGGTGGGAGAAGCAGAGATGAGTCTCCCCATGGCTGCACTGAGACCTGCAGGATCTGGTGGAGGAGTTCTGTCCTCCTCTCTGCTGCCAACTGCTGAGATGAAGGTGGGAGGAGCAGAGACGAGTCTCCCCATGGCTGCACTGAGACCTGCAGGATCTGGTGGAGGAGTTCTGTCCTCCTCTCTGCTGCCAACTGCTGAGATGAAGGTGGGAGAAGCAGAGATGAGTCTCCCCATGGCTGCACTGAGACGTGCAGGATCTGGCGGAGGAGTTCTGTCCTCCTCTCTGCTGCCGACTGCTGAGATGAAGGTGGGAGGAGGAGAGACGAGTCTCACCATGGCTGCACGGAGAAGTGCAGAATATGGCAGGGAAGTTCTGTCCTCCTCTCTGCTGCCGATTGCTGAGATGAGGGTGGGGGAAGCAGAGACGAGTCTCACTGTGGCTGGCAGAGGAGTTCTGTCTTCCTCTCTGCTGCCGACTGCCGATACAAGGTGGAAGTGGAGAAAAAGGGGGTGCCGCAGCTGCAGGAAGAGGTGGGATGGCCACACGAAATGTCCTGGAGGGCCGGATTCGGCCCCTGGGCCTTGTGTTTGACATATGTGCCCTATAGGGTGTTTCTGTGCTGCTTTGAGTTAATACTCCTATTCTCTAAACAGCAGCTTTAGAAATGAGCCAAGCCAGCAATGAGGAAAACAGCTGGGTGAGTATTCCAAAACTCAGAATTGAAACTGAACCTCAGCAGATACAGAATAAAAAAAAAAATGTTGCTGTTTTGTAATCATTCTGTAATTCTGTAATCATTAACCTCTTGCCAACCGTATAATGCATACAGTATAAGTGTAGGCGAGAAAAAAGTAAAAAATATTGTGGTTTTTCTATTCAAAATTGACGCTCTTTTTTTGTTGATAGAGCAAAAAGTAAAAACTGCAGGGGTGATCAAATACCCTCAAAAGAAAGCTCTATTTGTGGGGAAAAAAGGACGCCAATTTCGTCTGTGTACAGCTTCACACGCCCGCGCAATGGACAGTTAAAGTGACGCAGTGCAGTATCGCAAAAAAAATGGCCTGGTCATTAAGGGGGTAAATCCTTCTGAGGCTGAAGTGGTTAATACATTCAGACAACAGCCTGCAGTTTACGTAGACAAGTATATATATATATATATATATATATAGTTACATAGTTACATACATAGTTACATAGTAGGTGAGGTTGAAAAAAGACACAAGTCCATCAAGTCCAACCTATGTGTGTGATTATGTGTCAGTATTACCTTACATATCTCTGTATATTGCGGTCATTCAGGTGATTATCTAATAGTTTCTTGAAGCTATCAATGCTCCCCGCTGAGACCACCGCCTGTGGAAGGGAATTCCACATCCTTACCGCTCTTACAGTAAAGAACCCTCTACGTAGTTTAAGGTTAAATCTCTTTTCTTCTAATTGTAATGAGTGGCCACGAGTCTTATTAAACTCTCTTCTGCGAAAAAGTTTTATCCCTATTGTGGGGTCACCAGTACGGTATTTGTAAATTGAAATCATATCCCCTCTCAAGCGTCTCTTCTCCAGAGAGAATAAGTTCAGAGCTCGCAACCTTTCCTCATAACATAGATCCTCCAGACCCTTTATTAGCTTTGTTGCCCTTCTTTGTACTCGCTCCATTTCCAGTACATCCTTCCTGAGGACTGGTGCCCAGAACTGGACAGCATACTCCAGGTGCGGCCGGACCAGAGTCTTGTAGAGCGGGAGAATTATCGTTTTATCTCTGGAGTTGATCCCCCTTTTAATGCCAATATTCTGTTTGCTTTATTAGCAGCAGCTTGGCATTGCATGCCATTGCTGAGCCTATCATCTACTAGGACCCCCAGGTCCTTTTCCATCCTAGATTCCCCCAGAGGTTCTCCCCCCAGTGTATAGATTGCATTCATATTTTTGCCACCCAAATGCATTATTTTACATTTTTCTACATTGAACCTCATTTGCCATGTAGTCGCCCACCCCATTAATTTGTTCAGGTCTTTTTGCAAGATTTCCACGTCCTGCGGAGAAGTTATTGCCCTGCTTAGCTTAGTATTGTCTGCAAATACAGAGATTGAACTGTTTATCCCATCCTCCAGGTCGTTTATGAACAAATTAAATAGGATTGGTCCCAGCACAGAACCCTGGGGAACCCCACTACCCACCCCTGACCATTCTGAGTACTCCCCATTTATCACCACCCTCTGATATATATATACATACACAAATTTGCACACACACTGTATATATAGTATATAGTGATTCATGCACAATGGATAATGTGACATACGGCACAGCCAGAAAATATCTCTCTAGGACTCCCAGGTTCTGCTGTACAGCTTCTTGGCTTTACCTCTCTGCTAATTGGACAATAGTGATTCATTATCCATTGTGCCGGTTGGAGGTGGAGAGGTGACACAGGAAACCACTTTACCGAAAAAGAAAATACTGTAATTGTGTCACCCACCTGACCCCGCAGAATGGCAGAGTATTGTAAATCAGAAGACATAATTACAAACTGTTCAGTAGGTAAAACAGCAAAAGGTAAATATTTCAGCCCTGCATTTAGATGTTGACCTTTTATGTGCATTGCATTACGTTAAAGCCTAAGTATAGTCAAAATAAAAAAAAAACAAAAAACACAAAAATCAGCACAAGGGACATAACTTACTACTAATGTATACCTCCCAACTTTTTCAGATGGGAAGGAGGAACACCTATTAGCAAAAGCATGTAGACATAGGACACACCCCCTGTCACGCCCCCTTAAAGGAGAATTTAAAAAAAAAAGGAGATTTACCAATACTATTCCTTTATATTGGCTTTTTAAATTTACAAATGCAGCAATTTGGAAATTGGATAAACAGTTTAGCACTGGGAAACACTTTTTGAAAGATTAAATAGTGCATTTTTTTTTTTTTTTTCAAACAAATTTCCTTTATTTAACCGCTTCAGCCCCGGAAGATTTGGCTGCTGAATGACCAGGCCATTTTTTGTGATTCGGCACTGCGTCGCTTTAACTGACAATTGCGCGGTCGCACGACACTGCACCCAAACAAAATTGGCGTCCTTTTTTTTCCCCACAAATAGAGCTTTCTTTTGGTGGTATTTGATTGCCTCTGCGGTTTTTATTTTTTGCATTATAAACAAAAAAAGAGCGACAATTTTGAAAAAAACACAGAGAAAATTGAGTACTATCCGTGGACAGTACTCAATTTTCTCTGTCACAATTGCACTAATATGGCTACAATCACAACAAGTATGATGAAAAAAACACAATATTTTGTACTTTTTGCTATAATAAATATCCCCATTTTTTTTTTAAAAAAAGCAAATTTTTTTTTCTCAGTTTAGGCCGATACTGTTTTCTAGAATGTTGGAGAACGTTCAAGAAGATAGTGGACGGAGGCTAGGGGACCCTTAGCCAATCCCCAATTTGGGGGCCTGGAAGGGCCCTTAAAGTAGCCCTCAGACATGAGCAATGCAAGCAGGGGAGTCGGGTGGGAGATGGAGAAGCAGTGCTGAGGAGAGGCTGTTGGTGGCCCTTGACGGACCCCTGCCAGGAAAGGGGTTTTACCCCAGGCTTGAGCTCAGGAGGCTGGCCTGGAAGGATCCCACCATAGGAGGCAGTTGGAGGGACCCTAACCGGGGGGCAGCAGCGAAAGTAAGGAGAGAGAGTGAGTAGATCAGCACGGTGCAGGGACAGACTGTAACAGGTCTCTCTTGAAGACAGCAGTTTTCCAAGTCTTCACTCAACCTTGACCTGGGGAATCCCTATGAGTGTGTTCCAAACGGGAGGACTGGGGAGCGAAAGCAGCCAGGTGGGTTAGCGTTTCTGCAGAAGTAGAACTGGGCTCAGTGTCTACGGGGAAGCAGATGGGCAATTATTTGCCCATCCTCCATTCACAGATCATTTTTCATTCATAGAAACTTCTATGAACGGGGGAGGTGAGCGGAAAAGGTGGACATAGTTGGTTACTCTTGATGAGAGCCTGTGAAAGCCCCCATAGTTCTATTTACCACCGCTGCACCTAAAGATTATGGTGGTGGAGGTAGGGGAGGATCGATGGAGGAAACTTTTGAAGGAAACCAAGAGGCCGTTGACAGGTACCTCCCAGGCACCTGAAAATGCCAGGATTTAATGCTGACGGACAGTCCCACGTGTTGGCCCTTTGTCCTGCCGATGCCGTGTCTTGGGCCACGTCTCGGGATCACAGCATCATCCTTATTAGCATTTATTGTGCGCAGGCTATTGCATTACGGTGTGCACCTTAGGGCACAAACACACATGCATGTATATCAGCAGAACAGTGAACGGTGTCAGTACCGCAGTGGACGGTGTCAGTATTTTTTATTTTTATTCTTTTTTTACAATATTTTTAGGAGCCTCATTGTGGGGCTTTGGTGAAATATCAAGGGTCTAAACAGAGAGAAAGTGACTGAGGACAGAGCTTCCTCAGCCCCTATCTCTGCAGCCTCAGCTGCACTGGATAGTGAACTGCTTCCAGTTCATTCACAAATTGAAGCACAAATTGAATAGCTCACTATGCTTCAGTTAAAGCGGAGTTCCGCCTGAAAAAAAAATGTAAAAGTCAGCAGCTACAAATACTGTAGCTGCCAACTTTTAAAATAAGGACACTTACCTGTCCAGGAAGCCCGCAATGTCCTCACCCGAAGCCGACCCGTCTTTTGGCTCCAGGGTGGAGGCGCCGGCATCCTCAGCAAGGGAATCAGGAAGTGAAGCCTTGCGGCTTCACAGCCTGGTTCCCTACTGCGCATGCGTGAGTAGTGCTGCGCGTTCTGAGTGGTCCCTGCTGTCTTCTGGGACCTGTGTGTCTCCCAGAAGACAGTGGGGGGATGGAGGAGGGGCCAGACATGGTGAAGATCGCTTCGGAATCTGCGGCGATCTTTCGCCAGAAGTGGGAGCAAATACCTGTATTAGACAGGTATCTGCCCCCCCCCCCCAAAAAAAAGGTGCCAAATGTGACACTGGGGGGGGGGAGGAACCGAAGCAGCGGAAGTTCCATTTCTGGGTGGAACTCAGCTTTAAGAATGAACACAGGAGCAATTGGTACAGATCACCCCCGTAGTTCATTCATCCATCCTGAAACATCCCCTGCAGCAGCAGGCGGGAGAGAAGAGGAGAGAAGTTGACAGCACTGCAGAGGGGGAGACAGGGGGCGCCAGGAAGCAGGGGGAATCGGCATCGCACAGGGTGATTAGGGTGTGCTCAGGAATATCCGACACACCCTGTGTGCACGCCTATATTAGAATTACTGTACATGTACTGTGCATAGGCAGTCCCTGCATATTTAGAGCTAGAGTCTGGGTTCAGACCAACCAGTAAAGTGAGGGTGACAGGTGGCCCCTGCTGGTCTATAATCATGTCTGGATAGCACCAGCCCATAATGTGTGTGATGGGTAGACATGTGCACTGACAAAAAATTAGTTCATTTTCATTTTATTCTTTTGTTTGCTTTTTTTCAGAAATTCGGATTTTAGAATTTTCAAATTTCCGAATTTTCAAATTTCTGAAAAAAACAAAAAAACGAATGAAACGAAAACTAACTAATTTCAGAAATTCAAAAATCCGAAGAAAGAAAATCAGTAAAATTCGAAATAACTACCTAATAATAACTAACTATTAAATTATAGGTATTGGAATTTTCTTTCAAATTTGGCTGTTAGTGAAGGTAACGAATACAAATTTATCTGAAGTTACGAATTATCCGAAATAACGAATGCCGCATCTAAACAAATGGAACGGAACAAATTAATAATAAACATTAATAATGGTTTTATTATTATTATTGTTATTTACTATTATTAGATCGTTACATTCCATTCATTTAGATGCGGCATTCGTTATTTCAGATAATTTGTAACTTCGGATAAATTCGTACTCTTTACGTTCACTAACAGCCAAGTTTGAAAGGAAATTCCAATACTTATAATTTAATAGTTAGTTATTATTAGTTAGTTATTTTGAATTTCACTGATTTTCTTTCTTTTTTTCGTATTTTTCGATTCTTTGAATTTCTGAAATTAGTTTGTTTTCTTTTCATTTGTTTTTTTGCTTTTTTCAGAAATTTGAAAGTTTCAAAATTCGGAAATTTGAAAATTCTACAATCCGAATTTCCGAAAAAAGCAAAAAAAAGAATAAAACGAAAATGATTAGTTATTATTTCAGATTTTCTAATTTTCGGATTTTCGTTCTTTTGAATTTTCAGATATTCATTCTTATTTTCGGGCGGCACAGTGGTGTAGTGGGTAGCACTCTCGCCTAGCAGTAAGAAGGGTCGCTGGTTCGAATCCCGACCACGACACTACCTGCCTGGAGTTTGCATGTTCTCCCTGTGTCTGCGTGGGTTTCCTCCGGGTACTCCGGTTTCCTCCCACACTCCAAAGACATGCTGGTAGGTTAATTGGATCCTGTCTAAATCGGCCCTAGTATAGGTATGAATGTGAGTTAGGGACCTTAGATTGTAAGCTCCTTGAGGGTATAGGGACTGATGTGAATGTATAATATATATATGTAAAGCGCTGCGTAAATTGACGGCGCTATATAAGTACCTGAAATAAATAAATAAAATTTTCAAATTCCTATGTTCAACCTCGGCTCAAGCGTTATATAGTACCACAATTTACAGTTGAGGCTGCCTGTCATCCCCTGTGTCCGCCGCGGGGGGATCTTTTTGGGTCCTACATGCCCACGGAAGTCGCCTGAGTGGATATGGTTCTCCTGAAGAAGCGGTGTTAACTGCGAAACCGGTCGACAATTAAGCTGTACATACAATTTTCATCTTCAACCTTGCGGAACCCACTTGCTTAGATTGGGTGGTATTTCCTTGTTTTATATTTATATGTAGTGTTGTTGTCTGTAATTGCAATCATAATTGCATTGTATACTTATTTTTATATAAAAAATGTTTTTTCTATTAAAAGTGATTTTTTATACAACAATCTTAATTCATTTTCCATATTCATCACTGTATCGAGTACCGCAATAGTCCCACCCCTCCCTTTTTCTGGGGGGTCGAGACAGGAATTGACAGTAGCAGCAACTGCAACCACGGCTCCACCCCCTTACTCTTGTGTTTATGATATTTGGGGATGATGGTACTTGTAACTATTTAAATACTTATTGTAATGTAGGCCGTATTGATTATAGTAAGTATTGGAGTGGCCGCTGCACACAAAAAAAAAACCTTGAGCCTTTAGAACCACTTTAACAACCAATTCATTGTCAATAGGCTCCACCACAGATGAAAAAACATATATGACTTTTTTTTTAGTAATGCAAATGACCACAACTTACACTATGTGCATTGAGGTGCTCTACACTGCATAGGGGTGCCATTCACAATGGATACAGAGCATACATTGCCATTCACTTGTTGTAAATAATATAACATTTTACTGCGGAAACCATGCGCTGCTGCAATACATACATGTGAATGGGTTCTAAAAGCAACGCCACAGGTATTATCAATACTGCTCTATAACAGTAACAAATAGCAACAAATCCCTGGAGCCCTGGACAAAGTGATCCGGTCTTAGAAGATGGACAGCTGCTGTCCATACCTCCCAACATTTTGAGATGGGAATGAGGGACACCTACTAACAAACATATGTAGGCATAGGACACGCCCCCTGCCACACCCCCTTAAAGGAGAATTAACAAAAAAAAAAAAGGTTAATTAAATCCACAAGGACTTTTTTTTTACCACTAATATTCCTTTATATTGGCTTTTAAAATGTACAAATGCAGCAATTTAGAAATTGGACGAAAGATTTAGCACCGGGAAACACTTTTTGAAAGATAAAAAGTGCATTTTATATACAACTATATAGATCAGACCAAAATGAGAGACAAATGAGGGGGAAAGAGGGACAGAGGGACATTGCTCCAAATCAGGGACAGTCCCTCCAAATCAGGGACAGTTGGGCGCTACGCTGGTGTCTTCCTCCTCATTGATGCGGTGAAGTACATTTATTCTCAGGGCTGAGGGGGTTAATATAAACTAACACATTCTACATGCTTCCCCTGCCCGATGATGGAGAGATGTATGGGTTTAGCTGAATTCTGTCATCATGTCTGTAGAATGACATGGCTGTCAATGTATAGCAGCGCTGTACTGGCACATTCTACCCTGAAAATGCACATTAGGAAAAATTTTTTTTAAAATGAATGTTCAGGCTGAAGCAGGGACAGATGAACGATGGAGGAAGAGGAGAGAACTGGAATAATTTTAGTTACAGAAACTATACAAAATGTAATATATTCCACAGATCAGCTAAAACTTAGGACCAGGGCTAAGTAAAAAAAAAAAAAAAAAAAAATATATATATATATATATATATATATATATATATATATATATATATACATTGTATGTGTCAGGGAGAGGTCCCTGGGAGAGAAGAGAATAGCCCCCAAGTCGTTACTGTCAGAAGGATAGCGGCTACCAGGAAAGAACAGTTCCCCAAATTATTGTGTCAGTGGAATAACGACCCCCCCATTGGTGTCAGTGGAATAATGACCCCCCCCCAAAAAAAATAGCTCTTTAAATAGTTGGCATATCAGTATCAGTAGCGGAATAGGGGGCTGCAAGAGAGAATACTCCCCTGACACCAACGATTTGGGAGGCCATTCTTCCTTGCAGCCCCCTATTCCGCTTACGCCAACTATTTAAAGAGCTAATTTTTTTGTTGGAGGGGGGGGGGGCCTTCATTATTCCACTGACACCAATGATTTGAGGGACTTTTTTAATATGGGGTTCACTATTTCCCTGACACCAACGATTTGGGAGGCCAGTGAACCCCATATTAAAAAAGTCCCTCAAATCATTGGTGTCAGTGGGATAGTGGCCCCCCAGAGAAAATCTGTATAGATCTCTGAATCATTGGTATCAGTGGAATAGGGCCCCCCCAAGGAGAGAATAGCCAATTGGTGCTAGTGGGAGAGCGGCCACCAGAGAAGAATAGTATAGCTCCCTATAAAATTGGTGTCAGTAAAATTGTGGCCTCCAGGAGAGAATAGCTCACCCACGTCATTGATATCAGTAGGATAGTGGCCACAAGGAAAGAATAGTATAACTTTTCAAATCATTGATGTCAGTGGGATAATAGCCTCCAGGGAAGAATAGTATAGACCCCCTAATTATTGGTATCAGTGGAATAGGGCCCCCCCCCCCCCAAGGACAGAATAGCCCCCAAGTCATTGGTGTCAGTAGGATAGTGGGTGGCCACCGAAGAAGAATAGTATAGCTTCCTAAATAATTGGTGTCAGTGGGGTAGTGGCATCCAAGAGAGAATAACCCACCCAAGTCATTGATATCAGTAGGATAGTGGCCACTAGGAAAGAATAGTATAACTCCCCAAATCATTGGTATCAGTGAAATAGTGAACCCCAAATTAAAATAGTCCTTGGTGTCAGTGAGATAGCGGCTCCTAGGGAAGCATTGTTCCCAAGCCACCAGGGAAGAATGGTATAGTTGTCCAAATCGTTGGTATCAGTGGGACGGGACACCCCAGGAGAGAGAATATCTCCCCAAATCATTGGCGTCAGCAGGATAATGGCCACTAGGCAAGAACAGTATAGCTCCCTAAGTAACTGGTGTCAGTGGGATAGTGGACTCCAGGAAAAAAAATTGCCTCCTGAGTCATTGCTGTAAGTGGGTAAGTGGCTACCAGGGAAGAATATTATAGCCCCCTAAATCAAATTGGTGTCAGTAGGATAGAGAACCCCAAATAAAAATAGCCTTTCAAATCATTGGTGTCAGTGGAATAGGGGGCTCCGGGGGGGGGGGGGGGGGGTGGCTTCCCATATCATTGGTGTCAGAGGAATAGGGGGCTCCGGGGGGGGGGTGGCTTCCCATATCATTGGTGTCAGAGGGATAGTGAACCCCAAATCAAAATAGTTTTTCAAATCATTAGTTTCAGTGAGATAGTGACCTCTAGGGGAGGATAGCCCCTCAAATCATTGATGTCAGTGGAATAGGGCACCCCAGGAGAGAATGGCTTCAAATATCCTTGTTGTCAGAGGGATACTTAACCCCAAATGAAAATAATCCATTAAATCATTGGTGTTGGTGGGATAATGGCCCCCCAGAGAGCATTGCCCCTTAATTATTCGATGTCAGTGGTCGTACGCAGCTTATCTTAGGATCTCCTTTGCTGCTCAGCAACTGCTGTCAAGTTGTTAATCCATGACTACTAGAGTTCAATATAATCTGTGAAGTTACTGTTTTCTCCATCCAAATCCATCCAAGTTTTATTATGTGTTGAGCCCTGATGAAGGGTTGGATGGTGTTGCCCCTGAAATGCGTTGGGTGTGTTTGTATGACTTTTTTGACCATGGACCCTTTCATCCAGTTTTGGTCTGATGTTGTCAGAACCATGAAACAGACGGAGACAGAAAATGCAGTAAAAATCACACATTTTAATAGAATAGTAAAAATGGTACAACTGGTAAACGTAGTCAAAACATAGCCAGGGTTCGGTACCCAAATTGGGTAGTCAGAACAAGCCAGCAAATCAGGAAGCCAGAGATCAGCTTAGTCAGAGGCAGCAGACAGGACCAGGAATCAGAAGAGATGTCAGCCAGGCAAGTCTTCAACAGGAACACAGCAGAGAGTCTCTAGATATGTTGACCAAGGCAAAGGCATTGAATAAATGAACCAGGCAGTTTAAATAGCCAGAAGGGGCTGTCTGCGGACTTGACTGACGAGCAGGAGATGATCAACAGGTTAGCCACTGTGGGACGATGAGTGCTGGCAATTAACTGACAGCTGAGCAACCTGAGCACAGAGAAGGAAGGACTGAGAGCCCAGCCCTGATAGATACTCCTTTCTGTATTTTTAAGAACTTTTGGTAGCAAAGAGGAAACCAAATAATGCCAGAAATTGCCAATAGGCATGCTCCATTCTGAAACACCTTGAGCACTCTGTCAGAAACCATGAAATCAGACCGAAGTACAGTTAAATCACATTTGTTTAATAATAAAAGTAAACAGAACAAATGTATTCAAAACATAGCCAAAGTTCAGTAACCAGAACGGATAGTCAGCCAAGCCAGAAGTCAGGGATCAATGTAGAGGAACAGCAAGCAGGATCTGGAGCCAGAAGGGATGTCAGCAAAGCCAGTCTATAAACAGGAACGCAGGAGATAGTTTCTTGCGATGTTGACCAAGGCGAGAGATAGGAGCTGGCAATTTAGCCGACAGCTGAGCGACCAGCTCTGAGAAGGAAGGGCTGAGCCCAGCCCTGACACACTCTTGTGAAATTTTAGTGTAATAAATATATTTTGTAGTCTTATTAACTACTATGTGTACATATTCGCCAGCACACCATGGATCAACAATCACTGTCCAAATTAAGGAAATGGGGAAATAAGGGGGGAGGGGAATCTGGACTTTAATTGAAATATTAAATGTGGGTACAAAATAAATAATTGTAATTAATTAATTGACTAAAATTCATATTTAATAGTTCATAGCCAGGGTATAATATGGTAATAATACATCAGAACCCAATTCGATTCATACATGGTAATGATACAAAATCGAACAATATGCATGATTGAACATATAAAAGTACAATATAGACAATATAATCTGGGGCCTCTCTTAATCCCCAACATTGATGATACACAAGATTATACAATAAGGCAATACATAGTCCAAAGGATTACATACATACACACACACACACACACACACACACACACACACACACACACACACAATAATGCCCCATTGTGGGGCCTCATAGATTCCTATCATAGATACTAGTTAAATCACCCCATAAGGGATTGACACGGACACCCATGGAACCTATTATCTGAGGTAATAAACATAAAGCAGTTGGAATGGGCATAACAAAGTACACGGAATTTGTAGCTCGACGCGTTTCAAAGCTGAAGCCAATCTAAGAACTGGATAGGGTGTTTGTGTAATGATGGTGTGACACTGAAGGTTGTGAATCACCCAGAGAAAGCCATTTCCGGGAGCTGTGGTGGCGCACCAACAGATGTCGGCCAAAGCTGGACAACAATCAAGGTGGGTATAGATCGATGATAGTGGTTGGGTGGATAAGTGGGACCAATCAATATGGGCCTCTGTGTAGTGACTGTTGAAGGCTGAGATTACCTCGTTCTAGGATATAGATCGAGGTCCCATGTAATACCAATATCCATTGTGAAAAAAATGACATGAGTGCAAAAATCACCCTGGACCGATCCCACACGGCCGACACCGCAGCACACCACTAACTTCACGCAACCGTGCACTGTCCAAAGGTTATTATCTAGTATGTCTCCCCAATTTCTCAATTCAGATCCAATTTCAAGGTCTACTGCGACTCTTCTATATTTGCAAACCCTTCAAGGCAAATGCACTACAATCTTTCTTCTCCAGTTTTACGCCTTGTCCCCATATTATCCCCTTTCTGGGGATCCAGTACCGCTCAACAACTTGCAAGAGTGACAGGAGTGCAGCTTCTGATACATACAGAGACTACAGATAGATGGTAAAAGAAGAGTTATAATACCAGCCCCACCACCGGTGACCCATATCTTTATGGTTTTGTGGAGCTAAACAGGAAGGTTCCACATCCAAAACTTCCATGTGTGTTATTTGCTTACATCATCTACCACCATGCTCTGTGGGTCTACCAACCAACTGCTATATCATTGGAGGGACACACTAGGAAGAGTCATGACACACTTTAAAAATGCCTGTTAGCATATTTTCTACAAACTTAATAATGAAATAAATTACTTTGGCAAGAGGTCTCTAAGTCCTCTACGTTGTCTTTCTTCAGTCCATAATATTCCTTTGGTTTCCTTACTAAAGCTATGTGACGCACCTGTAAGTTTTCAGGTCCCATGATGCATTATGGCCTAATCTGTTGCGTGACCCCTCCAGCTGTGCTGTGTGGGGGCATTGGACACCTAGCGTAGCGTGGTATATGCGTTGTGACCATATGACCGCCTGATGACAGATCTGACACCGCTCAGACACCTGCCGTATGTCAGCCAATGAAAGCGGCCGGTCAGCCGGAACCATACCTTATCCAAAGCTGCTTAACGTGTCTCTGAGGGGATTTCGTTAATTAACAAGGCTCATTAAAAGTGTCGTTTGATTGGACAAGCTGGAATAATATTAGAAAGGGCAGAAAGAGACAGATAAGGTTGGTTAAATTACAGGATCTAGACTTTCATTAAAGAAGTCTCTTTAGATCAGCATTACCAAGGCAAAGCCTTACAAAGTATTATATATATATATATATATATATATATATATATATATATATATATATATATATATATATATACAGTAGGGACGGAAAGTATTCAGACCCCCTTAAATTTTTCACTCTTTGGTATATTGCAGCCATTTGCTAAAACCATTTAAGTTCATTTTTTTTCCTCATTAATGTACATACAGCACCCCATATCGACAGAAAAACACAGAATTGTTGACATTTTTGCAGATTTATTAAAAAAGAAAAACTGAAATATCACATGGTCCTAAGTATTCAGACCCTTTGCTGTGACACTCATATATATAACTCAGGTGCTGTCCATTTATTCTGATCATCCTTGAGATGGTTCTACACCTTCATTTGAGTCCAGCTGTGTTTGATTATACTGATTGGATTTGATTAGGAAAGCCTCACACCTGTCTATACAAGACCTTACAGCTCACAGTGCATGTCAGAGCAAATGAGAATCATGAAGTCAAAGGAACTGCCTGAAGAGCTCAGAGACAGAATTGTGGCAAGGCACAGATCTGGCCAAGGTTAAAAAAAAATTCTGCTGCACTTAAGGTTCCTAAGAGCACAGTGGCCTCCATAATCCTTAAATGGAAGACGTTTGGGACGACCAGAACCCTTCCTAGAGCTGGCCGTCCGGCCAAACTGAGCTATCGGGGGAGAAGAGCCTTGGTGAGAGAGGTAAAGAAGAACCCAAAGATCACTGTGGCTGAGCTCCAGAGATGCAGTTGGAAGATGGGGGAAAGTTGTAGAAAGTCAACCATCACTGCAGATCTCCACCAGTCGGGGCTTTATGGCAGAGTGGCCCGACGGAAGCCTCTCCTCAGTGCAAGACACATGAAAGCCCGCATGGAGTTTGCTAAAAAACACCTGAAGGAATCCAAGATGGTGAGAAATAAGATTCTCTGGTCTGGTGAGACCAAGATAGAACTTTTTGGCCTTAATTCTAAGCGGTATGTGTGGAGAAAACCAGGCACTGCTCATCACCTGTCCAATACAGTCCCAACAGTGAAGCACGGTGGTGGCAGCATCATGCTGTGGGGGTGTTTTTCAGCTGCAGGGACAGGACGACTGGTTGCAATCGAGGGAAAGATGAATGCGGCCAAGTACAGGGATAATCTGCAAAAATGTCAACAATTCTGTGTTTTTCTGTCAATATGGGGTGCTGTGTACTTAAATGATTTTAGCAAATGGCTGCAATATAACAAAGAGTGAAAAATTTAAGGGGGTCTGAATACTTTCAGCACATTCGTATTCCCTTCTCGGATACATGGAGAAACCAAGAGGGGAGTGGAGGGGAGAAATAAAGAGGATTTTTTCCTTGGAACTCCAACTCATCAGAGGCCACTTGCCATGAAAAGACCACCAGGATATCTTCTCCCCTTCCTATGCTGCACCCTCCCTTTTTCTCCCCTTCACTCCCACTCTTGGTTTCTCCATTTATCCGAGAAGCGAATACGAATGTGGATAGTGGGTATTATCTAAAGTTTATGGAATTTGTCGTCAACATTGCTAGCCTCAGATGGACCATTAGTGGGCATCTGTTTATACATATATCTCTCTCTATGGTTACACCAATTGATCCAAATTGATTCCTCCCCATGACTCTGATGCCTCTAAAATCTTTTAAATTTTCTCACTGAATATACAGTGATCATTTATACGGTGCCTGATAATAATTCTCCTAAAGAAGCCATTGGTATGGCAAAACATGTAGAGATTCAATCAGTTTGCACCTGTCTATGTATTGTATAATCATATTGGACATATTCATGTCTTTATATTGCTTTTAATGTTCCTTAATAAATTTATATTTTTTCTACTTTTTTGTTGTATTTCTGCACCTTTAAAATCCCCAAATCCTTCTCTGATATGCTTATACAAGGGATGTGGTGCAAAATGACTCTCAGGTGCTCAGCAAAAATCTCTTTCTCCTATGTCAAAATCAATGGTTCCCTGTGAGAGCCGTCTTTACTGGTCCGACTTTGAAAAAGGTTCCTGCACTACTTTGCTCTGACTTGGGCACAATTTCAGCCCATTGATTTGAATGTAAGTTGCATCCAAGTCGGATCATCATCCTAAAGTGGATGTAGACCCAATTTTTTTTTTTTAATTAAGGCTTGTACCTTTTAGAGTATAGGATTTCATGTCATCTGTGCCCAGTCCAGCTCTGTGTAATCCTCTTATCTTTTTTCAGTAAGCTGTGACAGACAGGTGATCTCCTTATCTCCTGCACAAGTGTGAGAGAGGCATTCTGTGTAGTTCACACCCCCCCTCCCCCGCCCTCCTTTCTTCTCTAGCTATTCCAGGATTGGCTGCTCCACACCTCAGCATGAGTGTGCATGTTGAAGTCATGTGGTGCCTTTCCTGAGTTTTGACTGGATGTTAGTTATCATGGGGCATAATCCATGAGACCAGCAGAAGTTCAGTATAAGAAACACAGGAGAAAATATATGTTGCCAAGGGGAGTGTAGAGGTGGGCGGGGAGTCTACTGATGTGATGACTCCACCCACCGAGCTCCGGACAACAGACCCACCCAAAGAATCTGGCGTTTTGCAGGGCTACAAACAGAAAAAGGGGAGATATTTGACAGGTAAGGATACATGCAGGAGGCATGTATATCCTTATAGATGAGCACTATGGCAGTAGTTTAGCAATGATGAGAGTGGGTTTACATCCACTTTAACTGATCCGACTTGTGGCATGTGACTGAGATCAAGTGTATGCAATGTTATGCCACCCCCCATCAAATCATTCCCCGCATCTATTACCTTTTGTACCACCACCTCCTCCCTTTAGAATGTAAGCTCTATGAGAAGGGCTCTCCTGTCCCTTCTGTATTTAACTTTACTGTTATTGTGCTGTCCCCCTCTGCATATATATATGCTATATAAATCGTGTATAATAATAATAATAGTAATAATAATGTTAGCAATGTAAAATCCCCTTAAAAAACGGCATCTGGTCCTCCCCCAAATCCAAACCAGGCCCTTTGAGTCTGTTATGGATTTTGAAAGGAAACCCCACCCCAAACCCCCCCCCCCAAAAAAATAAACGGCGTGGGGTCCCTCCCAAAATCCATACCAGACCCTTAACTGAGCATGCAGCCCAGCAGGTCAGAAAAGGGGGGGAGGACGAGCGAGCGCAACCCCCGAGACAATACCAGGCCACATGCCCTCAACATGGGGAGATGAGTGCTTTGGAATGAGGGGACAAAGGGTGCTCTACCCCTCCACCCCAAAGCACCTTGTTCCAATTGACGGGGACAAGGGCCTCTTCCCCACAATCCTGCCCAGTGGTTGTGGGGGTCTGTGGGTAGGGGGTTTATCGGAATCTGGAAGCCCCCTTTAACAAGGGAGCCCTCTGATCCTGCCCCCCATGTGAATGAGTATCGTACCCCTACCCATTCACCAAGAAAAAAAAAAAAAAAAAGCAGTGTAGTGTTACAAAAAACAAGAGACAGTATTTGACAAGTCCTGTATTACAAATGAACAATGTCCCCCGTCGTAGCTCAAACGTGAATCACAATGTTATCTTTCTCCGGTTCCTCCGCCGATGTCTTCTTCCTCCGCCGCCGCTGACCCACTAAAAAAAAAAAGACACTCCTCCTCTGAAGCTGGCTCCCGTTGTTCTGTGAGCTCCGGTGTCTGACAGTTTTTATATAGCTATGGGGTGTGGCCATGCGTTGATGTCACCCTGAGACCCCGCCCCTCTTGTGATGTCAGGGGCACGAGCCCGCCGTCTAGTCGGAGACTCATACAAAGCCTGAATTGGCTTTGATTGGGTCTCTGCTGTGGTAACCCGGAAGCAATGACATGAAATCACTTCCGGGTTTACCTGGATGTCAATGGCGCCATTTTTTAAAGTCAAGTATTCAAAAATGCTGATCTTGGCATTTTGAATGCTTTCAAATGCAAAGGAGGGATATGGGGTCTTAGTGACCATAGAGTACCTGTCCCATGCCTATTGCTGTCACCAGGATGTTTACATTCCTTGTGACAGCAATAAAAAAAAAAAAAAAAAAAACATTTAAAGCAAGAGTGTAAAAAAAATAATAATAATAATTTTTATTAATAATTAGAAAAAAAAATTAAAGTGCAGTTTTAATGTGAATTTACCACTGATGCGATTTCAATCTGCCTTTATGCACAAATCACTCCCACTGACTTCTATGCTCAAATCGCTCGCATTGACTTTAAAGGGGTTGTAAAGGTAATTTAAAAAAAAAAAAAAAAATAACAAACATGTTATACTTACCTTCACTGTGCAGCTCGTTTTGCACAGAGTGGCCCCGAACCTGGTCTTCTGGGGTCCCTCGGCAGCTGTTTCAGCTCCTCCCCGCAAGAACTAACCACCTTAATGCGAGCTCCCTCGCATGGTGGTTAGTTCTTGCGGGCGCGCTCCCGTGATACAGCTGGCGGCTATAGCCGCTCACTGTATCAATCGGCCCAGCCCCCCCGGCGCGCCGCGTCATTGGATGTGATTGACAGCAGCTTTCAATCCATCCACTGTAGCCAATCAGCGGCCAGGCTGAGCGGCGAAATGGATGTCGGGAGCGAGCGGCTGACTTTCGAGGGGTCAGTTAAGTAAAACGGGGGGCTGGGGGCGGCGGTATTGTCGGAAGTTTTTTCACCTTAATGCATAGAATGCATTAAGGTGAAAAAATTTTTACCTTTACAACCCCTTTAATGCAAAAACAGATGTGAATCGCAAACAAATGTGAACACCTTTTTACCATCACATTCAAAACGCAATCTGTAAGCATTACATCTGTGTGAACCACATCAATAGGAAAACATTACATGTTGCCTGTCATGCGAATCTGTGCATTTTAAAATGTATCCACAATCGCATATGTGTAGGGGCTAAAAACTATAGGTTTGTAAAGATTCGTTTTGTAGCTTCATGCACATTAAAAGCATCAGATCCCATTTCCAGAAGCCAAAAAACCAAAGCGCCAACATTGTGGACTTATAGACTGATGGCACTGATTCTGTTGTACAAACCTGATTCCTCAGAGCAGCATGATATCCTTCTAAGAAGCCTCAGAGCTTATCTGGGTTTTCAGGTGCAGTAGTTGTATTCAGTACACAGCGTCTTCTTTTCTCCCAGATGTTCTTTTTTCTCCTGCATTTTCCCATGTCTCTTCTGTAATCCACGCCACGTTCCCCCATCCATGACCACCTCATAAACCCTGAACCACGAGATCATAAAAAATTAATGGAAGCACAAAAATTGTCCATCCTCCCATTCTCCCCACTGCCATAAAGAAGTAAACTTTAGCTTATTGGATGACCTGCATTTTTCGGATCTCCCTCCAGAGAGGCTCTGAAGTTTTCTGTAGGCTTTGTCCATCCCCACCTACATTTATAGATGTCCTACTCCATAGAATATCTGAATGTTTTCGAAGAGACATATAGATACATTTTTTTTATTTGCAATGAAATGTAATCAAATGTTCAAATAAGTTACCCTGTAAAATTAAATTTACATAATTCCAAACTACGGGGACTGCTTTGACAAAAGATGGGTTGGTAGAGCACTGGACCCAAGGATAGGCAAAATCCAATTTAAAACTCAACTCTGTTAACTAGGTTATCCCTTGGGGTCCTTGGGGTAGACTGGAATATAAAGATGAAGGAGACACAAATGTAGAATGTGTCCAGTGGAGGTTTCCGGGGGCCAATAGGGCCATTCATTGTGTTATGAGGACACCACAGCATGTTCAATTTTAAATCTTTTTTATGGGACTATTGAATTGTGGACTACAGGGATCAGCTTTACTCCTATAAATCTGTAGGGGCAGGTTTGCTTATACATTGGCAAATGTTTTCCAATTTATGTGTATGTTCTCACCATTCTGGTTGAAGATACACATTATACGTTTTTGCCTTTGCCCATGCATGGTCCTCTACATCGGTAGAGATATTTTCTGGGATAGTGGTAACCAGTTCACTTCGGATGCCTGGGCTTTGGTGTCTTGCTTTGATACAACAGTTTTAATCAGGGCTGCTGATAAGGCAATACAGCCGGCACTCCTATACTAGGCCCGGGCTCCCAGGAGGACCCCCCCCCCTCTTCTCTTCTCTTCCCTTCCTCCAGCTGCTGTGGGCACACAAGGGATGGACAGCGCAGGGTGGGGTGGGGTGGGGTAGCATTTTACTGTGTCATATTTACTCCCTTCCTTTCCTGAATGAACACTCCTGGGTTCATTCATCACTGAATCATAGTAAACTGTACTTGTCATGCTTCAGTTTGTGAATGAACAGGAAGCCTCAGAGCACTTCCTATTCATTCACTGTCAAGTGCATTTGAGGCTGCCTGAGAAAGGGACTGATGAATCTACTGTATGTCTTCAGTCCCCTTCTCTGTCTCCAATGTGAGACATTAGGGGTCTGTTTAGAACCTCGATGCACACTCTTGTTATAAGCCAGATCTAAGGATAGTTTGGGGCAGTTGCTGCCATTCGGAGACAAAGCATTGTCAGAAGAGCTGGGTTGTCTTGCTGGAGACTGCATTTCTTGCCCAAGGACTAGGAAAGACAGGGCAGCTACGCAAGTCTGGGGGACCCTCAGAGAGTCCCTGAGAACGAGGAAGCTGAGGCAGCTATTGGGTCCAGGAGGCTGCGGGTTATCTAGGGAGGAGTATGCAGGTTCGAGGGGGCTGGAGAATCCTATCTAGAGACCAGGAGTGGACCTGTGCAGTGACGTGCTGCAACTGAAGCTGAGTGAGCTCGAAGAAGACCAAAGGTGCTGCTGAAATAAGAGCCAGATGATTTGGTATTTTTAGTGATCTGTTTTGATGAAAACCCCTGCGTGGGAATCTTTATTGGAACTTTATTTAATTGCTAAAAAGTGGACTAGCATGCCCTGAAACTGAAGTCTGGACTAAGGTGATCTCACTCAGACTCTACCACATGAGCCAACCAACCTCCATATCACAGTAATTTCATGAAGTTTTTGTATAATACATTTAATTATGATTTTTTAAATGCAGTTTTTCTATGTTATTCATGGTACTGTTTAAAAATCCTGACTAATCAAATAAGTTCCTCATATATTCAATTTTATATATATATTCAATTTTAGCAGGGTCCTTGGTAAAACTTTCTAAACATTGAACAGGCCGGGTCTATTTGTCCTTTTTTATCTTTTTATCCAGTGGAGGTTGTCAGACTTCTGTTTCGTAATTGTTATCCAGTATTATCTTCAATCACTGGTAGCAATTAAGCCCCGATGAAGACGCAGTTTTGAGTCCCCGAAATGCGTTGGATTCCTCTTCTGGTGTCTTAAAACGAAAAATAAACCTTAAAAAGGTATCACAGATCCCCAGGAGAAGGACCTGGGGATCCAGTGTAAGTGTCAGGTTCCCAATTAAATTGATGTATTGCACCACCTCCCTCCAGAACTGTTGAAGAAGGGGGCACGACCACACTACATGTAAGAAAGTACCTATATCCGTGTTGCATTTTGGGCACTTATCAGAGTAAGAGGGGTATATTTTAGCAAGCCGTTGGGGTGTGTAGTATGCCTGGTGAAGGAATTTTAACTGGATGTACCTGTCCCTGGCGGATATCATCAAAGGAATATATTGTTGGACTCCCTCTTCCCAATCGTCATCCATCAGGGAGGGCACAGCCAGCTTCCATTTGTTAAATAGCCTAGTCCCCTGGTTGTCAGTTCCCAGGGACACCCGGAGATACAAAGAGGAGAGGATACGGTCGACATGCCTAGAGATAAGGAAGCGCTCCACCATATGTGATTGTAGTTGGATTTCTGAGGGGAATTGAGCCTGAATTGCGTGTCTCAGTTGCAAATAGCGGAAAAACATTTTGGTAGGGAGTTGGAAGGTATTACGCAGTTCGTCAAATGTAAGGAGTTTACCCTCTGGCATAATATGCTGTAAGATTTTAATTTCATATTTAGCCCAGACTGCTGGGTCTGGGATCGTTAACAGATGTGGTAGTTTAGGGTTGCCCCAGAGTGGTGTATAGGGTGAATAAGTTTGTGGTGGGTTGAGCTTAGCTGTCAGCTGTTCCCATATTTTGATGGTCGTGCGCATGGGGATGGTCATATTATTTTGTGCTTTTGGACCCCTGAATACCAGGTTGCTCAATGCTGAATACGACCCCAATATGGCTGCTTCTAAATTAACCGCTGGGTTATGTCGTGACTGAACAAACCACCAGCGCACCGTCACCAGCACCGCCGCCCAATAATATTTCCTGAAGCACGGTAATGCCAGCCCGCTCGCAGATAGGGGAAGTTGCAGGCTTGTTTTGGCAACCCTAGGGGTCTGTCCAGCCCAAAAGAAATTATTGATCACCCGATCTAGTTGCTTAAAAAACGATTCAGGGATAAGTACTGGAAGGGTCTATAATTTTTATCATAGGAGTAAAATAAGTATTTGATCCCCTACCAGCCAACAATAATTCTGGCTCCCACAGACTGGCTATAGTATGTGCTCATGTGGTACACAGATTAGTCCTGTCAATGTAAGAGGGGGCTCCTAATGACAACTCATTATGTGTATAAAAGACACCTGTCCACAGAATCTCTTTCTTCCATTCAAACCTCACCATCATGGGCAAGACCAAAGAGCTGTCAGAGGACATCAGGGACAAGATTGTAGATCTTCTCAAGGCTGGAATGGGCTACAAGACCATCAGAAAAAGCTTGATGAGAAGGAGACAACTAAAGGAGCGATTATTCGCAAATGGAAGAAATACCAAATAATCATCAATCGCCCTCGGGATGAGTGCAATGCAAGATTTTGCCTCAAGGGGTAAGGATGATCATGAAAAAACTGAGGGATCAGCCAAGAACTACACAGGAGGAGCTTGTGAATGATCTCAAGGCATTTGGGACCACAGTCACCAAACAAACCATTGGTAACACAATACGCTGCCATGGATTGAAATCCTGCAGCACCACAAGGTCCCCCTCCTCAAGAAGGCACATGTATAGGCCCAACTGAAGCTTGCCAATGAGCATTTAAATGAGTCAGAGAAGGATTGGGAGAAAGTGCTGTGGTCAAATGAGACCAAAATTGATCTCTTTGGCATTAACTCGACCCATTTGGGGCTGTTTCTTTGCTAAAGGTACAGGCCAACTTTGCCAAATTGAAGGGCCAATGGACAGGGTCATGTATTGTGAAGTCTTGGATGAGAACCTTCTTCCCTCAGCCAGAACACTGAATATGGGTCGTGGATAGGATTTCCAGCATGACAATGACCCAAAACATGCCGCCAATGCAATAAAGGAGTGGCTTTAGAAGAAGCACATTAAGGTCATGGAGTGGCCTAGCCAGTCTCCAGACCTTAATCCTATAGAAAATTTATGGAGGGAGCTAAAACTTCGAGTTGCCAAGTGACATCCAAGAAACTTTAAGGATTTAGAGAAGATCTGAGTGGACCAAAATCCCTCCTGAGATGTGTGTAAACCTGGTAACCAACTACAAGAAACCTCTGACCTCTGTGCTTGCCAACAAGGGTTTCTCCACCAAGTACTTAGTCATGTTTTGCTTGGGGAAAAAAATGTTTATTTTACTCACTGAACTACAACTCAATTTATAACATTTATATAATATGTTTTTTTTCTTGGATTTTTGGCTGATATTCTGTCTGTATCATTTAAAATACACCTATGATAAAAATTATAGACCTTTCATTTTTTTGTAAGTGGGCAAACTTACAAAATCTGCAGGGGATAAAATAATTATTTTCCCCACTATATAATAAGCACACAGGAGTGCACAAACGGCTAGTGAAATACCCAAGATTTATTAATACAAAGAAACCAAAAGCCAAATGGATACTCACAGAAGATGGAAGATACAAGCATATCAACATATCCAATCATCAACCAGTGTGGCATAACGTGTCCTGACTGGTGCGTAGCAGTGTTGGCAAGCTGACGGGTTTCAGGGGACACACTTTTTACAGCTATGAGGAAGGGGGCGCATCCCCCGAAACACGTTAGCCTGCTGTAACTGCTACGCACCAGTCAGGTCACTCAGTGCCACACTAGTTGAGCACTGGGTATGTTGATATATTTGTATCTTCCTTCTTCTGTGAGTATCCATTTGTCTTTTGGTTTATTTGTATTAATACATTTTGGGTAATGCACTAGGCGCTTGCACTTCTCAGTTCATTGGTAACGTCCCCCATCCCAGCATCAAAACCCCAACATTTCCAGCACAACGTATACAGTATCTTTAGGTTGCACATTGACGCAACAATAATTTTGGACCTTATAACACCCCTTCCTCCAGAGGAAGGTCCAAAATCCTACAACATCAATGTATCAATGCATTTCCTCCAAAACAGATTTGGTGGATTGGTGACACTGGTTCACTTCAACCATAACTTAGCCTGAAATCCAGTAGCGGCTTTCTCCCTAAGCCGGTAAAATCTTTCATGTCTTGTTATTATATAAACAGTGACCATTTCACCTCCGATGTGACTTAATCTGATTAAATTCCCTCCGCATGGTTTGCAGGAGGACAGCCAGGGCCTCGTCTCCGACCCTCTCCCAGGTTCATTAAGCCTGGAAAATGAACCGGCAACTTTATTCTCTTTCCTTTAAGGAATCAAAAACTTCCTTTGTATTAAAACATTGTTTTATCGTTAATAACGACTTTTCAGGGCGCCGATTTGCTCGTCTTCAAATAATTGCTGCTAATTATCTGCCTGCGGGTCAGGGAGAGGTCAGCGTTTACAGTCTGGCAGCACGTGACAATCTGTGTCGGAGATTTGAAAGGGAATAAAGTGTCTTAAGTCAGAGGGTCAATGTGAGAGAGACTTTTGTATCAGTATCAGCCTGAGAACAGAACTATTGCTTGTAAATGAGATTTGAAAGAGAGACTTATAAAGACTTATACATATTGTTATAAGATATATACACTCACCAGCCACTTTATTAGGTACACCTTGCTAGTACCGGGTTGGGCCCTCTTTTGCCTTCAGATCTGCCTTCATTCTTCGTGGCATAGTTTCAACAAGGTGTTGGAAACATTCCTCAGAGATTTTGGTCCATATTAACATGATATCATCACGCAGTTGCTGCAGATTTGTTGGCTGCACATCCATGATGCAAATCTACCTTTCCATCACATCCCAAAGGTGCTCTTTTGGATTGAGTTCTGGTGACTGTGGAGGCCATTGGAGTACAGGGACCTCATTGTCCAGTGGTGAGATGATTGGAGCTTTGTGACATGGTGCATTATCCTGCTGGAAGGAGCCATCAGAAGATGGGGACACTGTAGTCATAAAGGGATGGACATGGTCAGCAACAATACTCAGGTAGGCCGTGGGGTTTAAACGATGCTCAATTGGAATTAAAGGGGCCCAAAGTGTGCCAAGAAAATATCCCCCCCACACCATTACACCACCACCACCAGCCTGAACCGGTGATACAAGGCAGGATGGATCCATGCTTTCATGTTGTTTACGCCAAATTATGACCCGACCATCTGAATGTCGCAGCTGAAATCGAGACTCATCAGACCAGGAAAAGTTTTTCCAATCTTCTATTGTCCAATTTTGGTGATCCTGTGCGAATTGTAGCCTCAGTTTCCTGTTCTTAGCTGACAGGAGTGGCACCCGGTGTGGTCTTCTGCAGCTTTAGCCCATCTGCTTCAAGGTTCGATGTATTGTAGGTTCAGAGATGGTATTCTGCATACCTTGGTTGTAACGAGTGGTTATTTGAGTTTGCCCATTCTCCTCTGACATCAGCAGGGCATTTTCATCCACACAACTGCCGCTCACTGGATATTGTCTCTTTTTCGGACCATTCTCTGTAAACCCTAGAGACGGTTGTGCGTGAAAATCCCAGTAGATCAGCAGTTTTTGAAAGACCAGCCCATTCGGCATCGACAACCATGCCACGTTCAAAGTCACTTGACTGCTTCCCCCTGCCTTCTGGAGGGTAGTGGGTTGGGAGAGTCAAATCAGCAGCTGAATATTTATGCAATCCCAGCCAATCCCTGGGGAAGCTGCCCAAATGGTAACTGGGAGAGAGCATAAATAGTCTGGGGCCTGGAACAGAGGTGCCTGGTCCAGAAGAAGGAGATCCCAGCCTGAAGGGCTGCGGCCCTTCTGGGCAGTCCAGCTGCTCATTGAGGTCTCCGTTATGCTAGCTGGGTGGGGGGGTCTACTCTACTGAACTGTGCTGGAGCCGACCCAGGGACTTCTTTTGGGATCTGGTCTGAAGAATTTACAAGGGTGGTGTCTGGAAGATATTGGAAGGAGGCATCCAACTATCCAAGGACATTAGTTAATACAGATTGGTGTGTGAGATCCCAGTGACTTGGTGGTGCTGCTGCTATCCCTCTTGCATCAGAGTCAGCTTATGCGTAAAAGTAGACATTATTCATGGTGTCCCAGGGTAGCTCATCCTACTATTTGCTGCTGCAAGGACTGTGCTCGGAATCTGTAGAAGGAAGACAGGTGTCCTCAAATTACTACTTATCATTACTGGAGTGTCCCACAGTTACCCTGCACCCATCCAAGTTCAAGTGTTTCAATAAAGCATAAATTACCTTTAGACTAATCTTTGAGCCGGAATGGTGACTGAGACTAGTGCACCTACTCACTGCCAGGACAAGATCATCCAGTGCCCAGGGCAAAGATGCCAAATTGCACCCCCTCCTTTCTTCCTTATGTGCATATATATGAGGAGGAGGGGGAGTGAGAGCACAGCCCACACCTTCTCCCGTCTCTGTCCTCCTCTACCTGCTGCTGTCACTACTCCTGTCAGCCTTATAGTAGAAGGAACTTGTGGCGCCCCCATCCCAACAATACATGCTGTGCCCAGGGCAGCCATCCCTTCCACCCACCCCATGTCCCGGCCCTGCACCTACTGTTGGGAGAACCTGGGACCACATCAATGGGCCCTTTAGGAGGTGAGTGCTACAGATCTATAAAAGATGAGCAGAAGAAGAGGAGTCTTTGGGAGACGGTGGAGTGTGGACGCTCCTTGCGTGTTGTCTGCGGAGGTCACGCATCTGGATGAGATCATTCCGCTCGCTCCCTCCGCTCACATTTGATCGCATGTGAAAGAAGATGTAACAGTAAAAGGCTCTGCAGAGTAAAAAAAATGGTATTTCATATCAGGCTCCAGCCAGAGCTGCCGGAGAAAATTAAAAAAAAAAAAAAATCCGACCTAACAGATGGATCGGCTTCTTGAAGGCAATTTCATGCTATAAATCTGCTGAAAAACAAAACCTCAGAGAGCTCAAAGTGAAATGTCAAAAGAAAACAGACTGTCGAAAGATAAAATAAGATGTCTGAACTGAGCAGGCAAAGAGTATCGGGAACCACGCCACAAATAATTTCAGGGTAGACAGGACCCATGGATCCATGCTGGGCCTTGGAAGTCTCAGCTGCCACATGGATTGTAAGCTCATGGGACAATTTACGAAGGTTTCTCAAAATGAAGCAGAGTTAAATAGAGAAAGAAGCAGAGTAGTCCAGCCAAGCAGAGTATTTCAGGAGAGGAAACTTATGTACAGTCTATAGCTTGCAGCGGGGTAGATCGGCTTCTGTTCAGCCACAATGGCCATGCTGGGATAGAATTTCGGCCGATGCCTGCCCGCTGAATTTCGATCCATGTATGGCCGGCTTCAGATAGAGGAAAGAGCAGAGTCCTCCAGCCAGGGCCACTGATAATGCAGGATAGCTGACACATCAGGGGTCTGTTTAGACCCCTGATTTTTTTTCACAAAAGCCCACTTCAGCAGTGCAGAGTATTTCAGGAGAGGAAAGTTACATACAGTCTACAGCCTGCAGCAGTGATCGAGCGGAAATTTCCAACAAGGTAGATCGGCATCTGTTCAACCACAGTGGCCATACTTGGATCCAAATTCGTCCAGTGCCTACTGGATCAGCCAAATTTTGATTCATGTATGGCTGGCTTTAGATGGAATCTTTATAGAGATTGAGCTATAGAGGAAGGAGCAGAGTCCTCCAACAGAGCAGAGCATTTCAGGAGAGGAGAGTTAGTGTCAAGGCTGGGCTCAGCTCTTCCTTCTCTGAGCTGGCCTCTCAGCTGTCAGCTAATTGCCAGCTCCTTTCTCTCCACAGTTACTCAGCTGTTGATGATATCCTGCTCGTCAGTCCTGCCTACTTAAGCCATCCAGTCCAGAGGAGCTCTGCCTTCGCCTTGGTCACATCACAAGAAACTATCACCTGTGGCCTGCATTCCTGTTTAAAGACTGGCTTTGCTGACATCCCTTCTGGCTCCAGATCCTGCTTGCTGTTCCACTACATTGATCCCTGACTTCTGGCTTGGTTGACTATCCGTTACGGTTACTGAACTTTGGCTATGTTTTGACTATGTTTGTTCTTTTTACTTTTATTATTAAACAAGTGTGATTTAACTGTACTTCTGCCTCAGCCTGATTTCATGGTTTCTGACAGTTTGATAGAGGAAGGAGCAGAGTCACCCAGCAGTGCAGAGAATTTCAGGAGAGGAGAGTTAGTTATAAAAAGATCAGAGTTGTCCACCAGTGCAGAGTATTTCAGGAGAGGAGAGTTAGAGAGAGAAAGGAGCAGAGTCCTCCAGCAGTGCAGAGCATTTCAGGAGAGGAGAATTCGAGGAAGGAGCAGAGTTCCCCAGCAGTGCAGAGCATTTCAGGAGAGGGGAATTCGAGGAAGGAGCAGATTCCTCCAGCAGAGCATTTCAGGAGAGGAGAGTTAGATAGAGGAAGGAGCAGAGTCCTCCAGTAGAGCAGAGAATTTAGGGAGAGGAGAGTTTGAGAGAGAAAGGAGCAGAGTCATCCAGCAGTGCCGAGTATTTCAGAAGAGGAGAGTTATAGAGGAAAGAGTAGAGTCCTCCAGCAGTGCCGGGTAGTAAAATGAGATATTGGTTGTTGCGGACTGGTATAGACATCTCATATATCTCTATTTTCACCTCTCCCTCCTTGTTGTGCCGCACACCAATAGCTAGAACACTGCGCTCCCCACCGCTCGGCCTGGACGCTCAGCCTTGCCGGGCTGACAAATCACCTGGCATTTATGTCCACAAACAAATACATATATTTACTTTATTAGGTGGGAAAGATGCTTCTAATGCTCAGCGAATTACTGGAAGTATATTTCTTACAAATGTCATGATATTTCTATTCCGCTTGCTGCATCGTACCGCTGTCTCTCAGACTCATTCCATAAACTGCCGAGACACCGCCGGCAAAATAATAGCATTCTCCGAACAGGTGCCAACAAAATATCCACCAAGAGGAAATACAAGCTACAGGCCCAGATATACTGATAGAGAGGTAGATGAACAGACAGATAGAGGGATGGACAGACAGATAGCGGGATGGACAGACAGATAGAGGGATGGACAGACAGATAGAGGGATGGGCAGACAGATAGAGGGATGGGCAGACAGATAGCGGGATGGGCGGACAGACGGATAGACAGGCGGGCCTTTTTGACCTGTTGGAGGATAAGGGGTATCAGATGGCCAAAGAAATCCAACGTTTCTAATGAGGATCTGGTACCCCCGTGCACTGACTCTTTTTGGCTTTCACATTGCATAAAACCGCATACAGGTTCTCCCACCAATGGAGTTTTCCAGATTGGGCATAGCACACCCCCTAAAGAACTGCTAACCAAATTTAGTTCTATTTTCCCCTTTAGAGCACACACGGCCAAGCACTCAGCATTTCCTGCACACTTCCACTGGCTCCTAAGAACAGTCTAGGGGTTTCTTTTTTCATTTTTATTGAGAACGATAATTTGGGATAGGGAAAGGGAGCATAGGATACCCCAGAAAAATGTAGAACTTACATAGTTACATAATAAAAAGCAAAATACTCCCAATGGCTTATACGCAGCTTACAAGTAATGAAAAAATATTGTTTTTATTTTCAATGAGTAAAATTGCATCAATAAAAGCAGCAATAACAAAAAGGAAAGGGGATGGGAAGGGGAACATGTGGAAAAGGAGGAACAACAACAAGAGCTCTGGTGTACACAGAAATAAACATATTAGATGTCTATATATCGTTTTACAAAAAGAAATCCACAAAATGGTATATCTGTGGATATTACTGTTTAGAGTAACTCCAACGCGTTTCAATCATAATTTTGCACACGATCTTCTTCAGGGGGATACAGGCATCTATAACATATTAATACAGAATTTTAGCAATATTGACATCAATAACATCATCATCATTGGGAATAAAGAGCCTGTATATGCATATGTGGTCAAAACAAGCTCACAGCTGCAGCAGCAGCCCATGCTGAAGTCTCTCACTTTGTGATTTGCTGCAAAGTCAAAGCAGAGTTCCACGCAAAAGTGGAACTTCCGCTTATCTGTCTCCCCCCCCCCTCCACTGCCACATTTGGCACCTTTCAGGGGGGAGGGGGAAACGGGTACCACTTCCATGCCCAGTAGGGAACTGGCTGTGAAGCTTAAAGTTCAGTCGGAGAAACCTTCGGAGTTTATTCCGTCGACAAAACCACTCATGTGTACGCGGCATTAGAGTCTGCAAAAGACTTGAGTCTGGGGCGGAGGTTCACCTTCCAGCAGGACAACGACCCTAAACATACAGCCAGAGCTACAATGGAATGGTTTAGATCAAAGAATATTCATGTGTTAGAATGGCCCAGTCCAGACCTAAATCCAATTGAGAATCTGTGACAAGACTTGAAAATTGCTGTTCACAGACGCTCTCCATCCAATCTGACAGAGCTTGAGATATTTTGCAAAGAAGAATGGGCAAAAATGTCCCTCTCTAGATGTGCAAAGCTGGTAGAGACATCCCCAAAAAGACTTGCAGCTGTAATTGCAGAGAAAGGGGGTTCTACAAAGTATTGACTCCGGGGGGCGCCATACAAATGTACCCCACACTTTTCACATATTTATTTGTAAAAAAAAAAATTGAAAGCCATTTATCATTTTCCTTCCAATTCACAATTATGTGCCCCTTTGTGTTGGTCTATCACATAAAATACATTTACATTTTTGGTTGTAACATGACAAAATGTGGAAAATTCCACGGGGTATGAATACTTTTTCAAGGCACTGTACAGAGGGACCAAGACAGGGTGACTATCTTCCTGTAGACGATGGGTGAACGAACTGAGCTACCCTCTAACAGGAAGTCAGATTACGGCAGAGGCTGAGAACAACAGAAGGGATTTTTCTGAGTTTAGAATAAATACTTGAATAGAATTTTCTTTAGCCAGAGTTTAGTGTCACTTTGAAGGACCTTGTCCCACCATTGGTGAAGTTTTCCTCCCAACTCGCTGCAGACAGAAGATGTTCCCGGATAATTTCCCATCAGGACAACAATCGTCTGTGTGTGTTTCGGGGACACTTGAAGGAGACTTTCCGTCTTTAGTAAAAAATAATCACCAGACTCGTGAACCTTCACCGCGGTCTCCTTCCCGTCACTGAATAGAGCGACCATTCATCATCAGATGAGGGAAACGCTGTCCGAAATGCAATATTTGGTATTTTGGAGATGAGAGCTCATGTGGGGATTATATATGAACACGGAGGAGCTCTTGCACACCGAAAATGCCAACTGACAATCGTAGAGAGACAAGATAGATGTCGCAATTTTAAATGGGGCCTAATAAATGGTATTGTCACATGCAGCCCCCGATCTTCAGATATAACCAGCACATCATCTTACAGCGCATCCGGAAAGTATTCACTTTTTCCACATTTTGTCATGTTACAGCCTTATTCCAAAATGGATTAAATTGATTATTTTCTTCAAAATTCTACAAACAATACAACATCAAAGAAGTTTGTTTGAAATCTTTGCAAATTTATTAAAAATTAAAAAACGAAAAAATCCCATGTACATAAGTATTCACATCCTTTGCCATGACACTCAGAATTGAGCTCAGGTGCCTCCTGTTTCCACTGATCATCCTTGAGATGTTTCTACAACTTGATTGGAGTCCACCTGCGGTAAATTCAGTGGGTTGGACATGATTTGGAAAGGCACACACCTGTCTATATATAAAGGTCCCACAGTTAACAGTGCATGTCAGAGCACAAACCAAGCCATGAAGTCCAAGGAATTGTCTGTAGACCTCCAAGACAGGATGGTATGGAGGCACAGATCTTTGAGACATCATTGTCAGGATCCACCCACCGGCCGCTGTATTAGGTACACCTGTTAAATTGCTTGGTAACACAGATTCCTAATCATCCAATCACATGGCAGCAACTCAATGCATTTAGGCATCTAGACGTGGTGAAGATGACTTGCTGAAGTTCAAACCGAGTATCAGAATGGGGAAGAAAGTGGAGTGTAATGGAAATTTGTAAGTTCTGTATATAATTGTATTCTATTTTGTATGTATTGCACACTGCCCTCACTGTGCACACGGCACTAATAATGTTTTCAGTACATGTTTACATTCTTTCGAGTTCTGATTAGAATTAGCCTGCCTATGTTACGTCCCTTGTTACCATACAAGTACAATTGTAATATTAATGTGATACCTACGTAATCAGGTGTATAAAAACCTTCAAATGCGTCATAATAAAACAGAACAGTTATTTGGAAAGATGCTGAGCGTATCTTTTGTTTCTGTTCCCTACTGCAGTAGTTATTATTAATTTGGAACCACTAATCAATATGAGGATAGGAGTTGCCCATCAACAAATTGTCCAGGTCAGGGAGTTAAGTGACTTTGAACGTGGCATGGCTGTTGGTGTCGGACGGGCTGGTCTGAGTATTTCAAAAACGGCTGATCTACTGGGGTTTTCAGGCGCAACCATCTCTCGGGGTTTACAGAGAATGGTCCGAAAAAGAGAAAATATCCAGTGAGGGGCAGTTGTGTGGAGGAAAATGCCTTGTTGATGTCAGAGGAGAATGGACAGACTGGTTCTAGATGATAGAAAGGCAACAGTAAATCAAATAACCCCTCGTTACAACCAAGGTTTGCAGAATAACATCTCTGAATGCACAACACATGGAACCTTGAAGCAGATGGGCTACAGCAGCAGAAGACAACACTGGGTGCCACTCCTGTCAGCTAAGAACAAGAAACTGAGGCTGCAATTCACACAGGATCACCAAAACTGGACAATAAAGGATTGGAAAAACGTTGCCTGATCTGATGAGTCTGGATTTCAGCTGCAACATTCAGATGGTGGGGTCAGAATTTGGTGTAAACAACATGAAATGGATCCATCCTGCCTTGTATCACCGGTTCAGGCTGGTGGTGGGGGTGTAATGGTGGAGGGGATATTTTCTTGGCATACTTTGGGCCCCTTAGTACCAATTGAGCATCGTATAAACCCCACGACCTACCTGAGTATTGTTGCTGACCATGTCCATCCCTTTATGACTACAGTGTCCCCATCTTCTGATCGCTCTTTCCAGCAGGATAATGCACCATGGTTCGGGCGTCTGCTTTTGTCAGGGCTGGGCTCAGCCCTTCCTTCTCTGAGCTGGCCGCACAGCTGTCGGCTAATTGCCAGCTCCTATCTCTCCACAGTGACTCAGCTGTTGATGATATCCTGCTCGTCAGTCTTGCCTACTTAAGCTGTCCAGTCCAGAGGATCTCTGCCTTCTCCTTGGTCAACATCACAGAAACTATCTCCTGCGATCCTGTTCAAGACTTGCTTTGCTGACATCCCTTCTGGCTCCAGTTCCTGCTGGCTGTTCCACTACATTGATCCCTGACTTCTGGCTTGGCTGACTATCCGTTCCGGTTACTGAACTTTGGCTATGTTTTGACTACGTTTGTTCTTTTTACTTTTATTATTAAACAAGTGTGATTTAACTGTACTTCTGTCTCAAGAGCTTTGGAGCTCTTGGGAGTTCTATATGGTGATTGGTATTGTGTTATATAGCAAATCCCCCGAGGAAGCCCAAGGTGGCGAAACATGTGGGGATAACGTTTTAACTGTCACCATTTTCACGATAAGATACCTCCCTCTACACGCCTTATTGTCTATAATAATCTATATGGTTGTATATGTTCTCTAACAACAATTATCTGTGATTTTATCATGTATGTCTTAATAAAAGATATTTTTTACTTTTAAAGTTCTATAATTGTTTTCACTATACAGTGGAACCTCGGTTTGCGAGTAATGCGGTTAACGAGCGTTTCGCAATATGAGCACTGTATTTCTAAAAATCCTAACTCGGTTTGCGAGTGCAAGCAGGATTCGGGCTAAAAGCGGTGTGCGGTACCGCTTTTGGCCTGAGGTGGGGTGCACCGGAGCCGAACAGCGCCGATCGTCGCCGTTCGGAAATGCACGGAAAGGCCCGAGGACAGTTCGGCTGACCTCGGCAAACCTCGGAAAGGCTTGTGAATGGAGTCTTTCCAAGGTTTGCCGAGGTCAGCCGAAGTGTGCTCGGGCCTTTTCCGAGGCTCTCTGGTGTCCCCCCGCCTCTGGCCACATGCGGTATTGCATGCCATTGAAGTCAACGCGGAACAAATTATTTTCATTTACATTGACTTCAATGGGAAAACTCGTTTTGATATGCGAGTACTTTGGATTACGAGCATACTCCTGGAACGGATTATGCTCGTAATCCGAAGTTCCACTGTATTAGCACCAAAAAAATCCTGCCCAAAAGTTTCTTCTCTGTTTACAGAGCTTTCTTATGGTTGTATTTAATTACCACTGGGGTTTTTTATTTTTTTCTAAATAAATAAAAAAAAGACCAAAAATTTGGGGGAAAGAAAATTGTTTTTCTTCGTTTCTGTTATAAAACTTTTCAAATAGATAATCGTTCTTCATAAATTTAGGTCAAAATGTATTCTGCTACATTTGCTTGGTGAAAATAACCCAAATCAGTGTATATTATAGAGTCCACATAGAGATGGTATAGAGTCCACCTTTTCAGGCCTCAAGAAATGAGGTAGGCCGTCAGTACGTCAGGAGATATTTTTAGCTATATACTATATAGTTTGTGGCGTCTATAACTTTCCTACAGACTCTATAATATACACTGATTATTATTATTTATATTATAATAATTATTTATAATAATTATATAATAATTTATAATAATTATAATTATATTATTTATTATATATGATTATTTTCACCAGGGAAATGTAGTAGAATATACTTTGACCTAAATTTATGAAGAACGATTATTTATTTTCAAAGTTTTATAACGGAAACGAAGAAAAACATGTTTTTTTTTTCAAAATTTTCGTTTTTTTTTTAAATTTATGTAACAAAAAAATAAAAACCCCAGTGGGGATTAAATACCACCAAAAGAAAGCTCTATTTGTAGGAAAAAAATTATAAAAATTTTATTTAGGTACAGTGTTGCATGACCGCGCAATTGTCATTCAAAGTGTGACATCGCTGAAAGCTGAAAATTGGCCTGGGCAGAGAGGGGGTGAAAGTGCCCGGTATTGAAGCGGTTAAACAAACTGAAGAATTTCACAATACGGTGAACGGTTGAAAAAAAACGAGTGGGTTCAGTTTTGTAAAAGAAAGTCTGTATAAAGCCATTCAAGGTCAAAATAAAGATTTGCCAAATTAACTTTTTACCCCAACGGACAAGGAGACATCAGGTGCATATGGAAGCAATAAAGTAAAAATGGAAAAATCAATACTGGAATTAAAAAAAGGAAAAAAAGAAAGATTGGATGATTTTTTTTTTTTTTTTTTTAAATTAATGATATCCATGGTTATGAGATGACGTGGGAACATTTCGATCCGGGGAATTGTTCTAACCGCTCTTGAGAGGTCAGGAAGGATATTACTTACAAAATTGGCCTCGTCTTGTCCCATGGAGTTTGAGATAGGCCCCCTATTGCATTAGGGTGTGCAATATATATATATATATATATATATATATATATATATATATATATATATATATATATATATATATAGTATATAGTATATATATATAGCAGTAGGGCAGAGGACGGTGTCAGTAGAGCAGTGGACAATGTCAGTAGTGCAGAGATTGGTGTTAGTAGTTTATTTTTCTTATTTTCTTATTATTACTTTTTTACAATATTTTTTTTTTTAATTGTTACAATATTTCTTTACAGTAATGTATTGGGGGGCTTTTGTAAAATATCAGGGGGGGGAGACCCCTGATGTCTCACTTTTGGGACAGAGAAAGGGACTGAGGACAGAGATTCCCCAGTCCCTTTCTCTGCAGCCAAGCAGCAGGTGAAATCTGCGCAGCACAGTGTGATTAGGGTGTGCCCAGGCACACCTGGCACACCCCGTGCCCATGCCTATGGATAGGCCGATCTTTGTGGATGTGTGTCTTTTTGTAAAGCTAATTAAGAATTTGGTAGAAGAAACAATCAGCGCTAAGAATTCCTAAAACACAAAAAGCAGCTGAACACGCAAAATACCAAATCCCAGCAAATAGACATAATACACAATAGTGCAGCGCTAAGCAAACAAATAAATAGAATACTAGAATAAATAAACAAATAAAAAGAGTTCATGGAGAGCAGGACACACGAGTTCCCAAAGTAGTGTCAAGATGTGCATGTCCACAGGAAATGCTAGCAGCTCACCTCATCAAGTGGACCCTTGAATCAACAGATGGGTCAAATGTGCATTCCCATACAGGGCGAATGATGCAATATTGCTTGATGTGCGTGCAATAAAGAGAATATATAGTGCTCTCTGCAAGGACTGACTTTATTTAAATAAAGAATTACACTTACAAACACGGCACTGCCTGGTAAACGAGCGTTCTGTACAGATGAATCAATGATGGCCGCGGGTGACATCACGCGACTCCCTTCCGTACGCGTTACGTACCAGGGGCGGGACTTCGTCAGAGGAATGCGGAGTTATGTCGATGTAACACGTGAGTCGGAGTTCCGGTCTGTATTATTGAGGAGGGCATAGGTTGGTGTATCCATCCCATCTCGCTCAGCCCTCTGATCGATCTCAAGCACATTGGACCTCCCATTCACTACAGGAGAGGACATCAAGTGATATTGCATCATTCGCCCTGTATGGGAATCCGCATTTAACCCATCTGTTGATTCAGGGGTCCACTTGATAAGGTGAGCTGCGGTGGAGGTTCTGCACGGATTCACCTATAAGAAAATACATGGATGAACATCTTGACACTAATTAATAATTTAACTATTCAAAACATCCTGGTTTAAAGCCTAATTAACCACTTACCTACCGGCACTTTTATCCCCTTTCTGCCCAGGCCAATTTTACGTTTTCAGCGCTTTCACGCTTTAAATGACAACACTGTACCCAAATTTTTATAATTTTTGTTCAACAGAAATAGTTTTCATTTATTGGTAATTAATCACCACTGGGTTTTTATTTGTTGCTAAACAAATAAAAAAAGACTGAAACTTTCTGAAAATAAAACCCCGAATTTTTATAGTTTGCTATAAAATTTTGAAAACAAGTAATTTTTCTCCTTCATTTATGTGTGCTGATGAGACTGCACTGATGTGCACTTATAGGCTGCACTGGTGGGCACTGATGGGGAAGCACTGGTGGGCACTTAAGAGGCTGCACTGATAGGTGGCACTGATGGGCACTGAAAGGCAGCACTGATGGGAACTGGTGGGCAGCAGTGATAGGTGACACTGATGAGGAGGCACTGATTGTGATTGGACACAACTGATCACGTGGTAAAGAGACGCTGATTGTGTCTTTACCTCCATCTGTGATCAGTAGTATCCTCTGGACACTGTGATCACAGAGCGCGCTGCCAGCGCCCTGCACCGGGCCATATGACGGCCTCCCGGACTAGCCGACTGCGCTGTAGTTATAGTTATAACTAGAAGCATTTTTTTTCCGTTTTAGAAATTAAACCCAGAAATTAGCTGTCATTGCTGGGCCAATGAGCTGTGAGCAAATTCCAAATGGGCAAAGCACATGGCCATATTAGGTCAATGATGTCATCAGCATTCCCGCCAGTGGCAGCCCATCCATAATTCATGCGCCCGGCCCCTAATCTATATGCACTTCGCCAGACACATGGATTTCAATGTTTTTTTGGGTTTTTTTGAAGCACATGATTAGAGCCTGAGGCTCTAACTGGCTTAAAAAAAGGGTGAGCTTGGGGCGCAGAGCACTGAGCCCAGCTGTGTGACAGTAGCAAATTCATATTCGGTATTGTCTTCCTGATTCTCCTCTGGGCCAATCAGGAAGCAGGTCCTAAGACCTAAGTCTTAGGACTCCCTGGCCAATCATGTCTCAGTCAGGACTTCCTGTTCCTGGTGAAGGCCTGGAGCTGGCATCCGGAAGGCGGACTGAGCATGGAGGCCGGGGAGGAACTGCGGGTCGGCTCGCTGGTGCCTGTCCTGGTTGAGCAGATGGTGAAGCGTTAGTTTTCCACCCCCCCCCCAAAAAATATTGAGCACCAGCCGCCACCAATTCCCGCCCCTTTATGTATGTCAGCTATGGGGTGGGGGATCTCCCACTCGCAGCTCACTGGCCCAGCAATGGTAAATAACTTTCCATTTCAGCTGCACTTGGGTTTAGACTGAACTCAAGATCATCACTAGTGGTCAGCATAATACTACCGGCCAGGTAAATACCTCTGGTTTTGCTCTCCTCCAATGATGGGAGGTCCGAGCTCCCCACATCCATTCTACCCCTGCCGATGTCATGTCCTTTTCCTCTTTCGATTCCGCTGTCTTTTTGCTTTATCTATTGGGCAGTCACTGAAGATGTAACTCCTACGCAGGTGCCCTGAGATGACATTATCTCGGCACTCAGCTTCATTGCCGGCATCTGTAAGATCCTCGGACTAGGTCGGGATGGTATGCTGTACTGTACATGTACTGCAGTCAGTGTGCAGATTAAAAAAATGTTGCTAGCAGGTAAGTAAGAGTATAATAATATTAATTAAAAGAAATAATATAAGTATACAGTATCTCACAAAAGCAAGTACACCCCTCACATCTTTGTAAATATTTTATTCTATCTTTTCATGTGACAACACTGAAGAAATGTAAAGTAGTGAGTGTACAGCTTGTATAACAGTGTAAATTTGATGTCCCCTCAAAATAACTCAACACACAGCCATTAATGTCTAAACTGCTGGCAACAAAAGTGAGTGCACCCCTAAGTGAAAATGTCCAAATTGGGCCCAATTAGCCATTTTCCCTTCTTGGTGTCATGTGACTCGTTAGTGTTACAAGGTCTCAGGTGTGAATGGAGAGCAGGTGTCTCATACTGGTCACTGGACGTTCAACATGGCACTTCATGGCAAAGAACTCTCTGAGGATCTGAAAAAAAGAATTGTTGCTCTACATAAAGATGGCCTAGGCTATAAGAAGATTGCCAAGACCCTGAAACTGAGCTGCAGCACGGTGGCCAAGACCATACAGCGGTATAACAGGACAGGTTCCACACAGAACAGGCCTCGCCATGGTCGACCAACGAAGTTGAGTGCACGTGCTCAGCGTCATATCCAGAGGTTGTCTTTGAGAAATAGACGTATGAGTGCTGCCAGCATTGCTGCAGAGGTTGAAGGGGGGGGTCAGCCTGTCAGTGCTCAGACCATACGCCGCACACTGCATCAAATTGGTCTGCATGGCTGTCGTCCCAGAAGGAAGCCTCTTCTAAAGATGATGCAGAAGAAAGCCCGCAAACAGCTTGTTGACAACAAGCATGGATTACTGGAACCATGTCCTGTGCTCTGATGGGACCAAGATAAACTTATTTCGTTCAGATGGTGTGAAGTGTGTGTGGCGGCAACCAGGTGAGGAGTATAAAGACAAGTGTGTCTTGTCTACAGTCAAGCATGGTGGTGGGAGTGTCATGGTCTGGGACTGCATGAGCGCTGCCGGTGTTCTGTTGAGAAGTGCCCCCCCCCCATCGAATAGTGCCCGGGACGAACTCGCATGCGCCGTACGTAACAGCACAACAGCTGAGTTTACGCTCAGCTGTTGTGTCGGGTAGACGGCGCCTGCGCACAATAGGCGACTGAAGAAATTTTAGAGTCAGATTATGCCTCACACTGACAAGGCACGTTCATGTCGGCGAGGGGCGGATTTTTACATGAAGGGGTGGATTTTTCAATGATAGCCAGTGCTGCAAAGATGAGGGCAGAATTTTTAACGATGGCCAAAAAAATCTGCAAAAAAAAACTGCTATTCTTCCTGGACGCTTGCGGGCGTATTTACTCAACTGAAGGGCGGCTTTTTCTATAGCAGATAAAGATTTGTTTTGCAGATTTCGTTGGCCATCGTTAAAAATTCTGCCCTCATCTTTGCAGCACTGGCTATCATTGAAAAATCCGCCCCCAACATGTAAAGATCCACCCCTCACCTACATGAACGTGCCTTGTCAGCGCGAGGCACAATGTGACTCCAAAATTTCTTCAGTCGCCTATTGTGCACAGGTGCCGTCTACCCGACACAACAGCTGATCGTAAACTCAGCCGTTGTGCTGTTACGTACGTCACATGCGCAGTTCGTCCCGTGCATTATTCGATGGGGGGAACTTCTCGACACAACACCGGCACTGGGGAGCTACAGTTCATTGAGGGAACCGTGAATGCCAACATGTACTGTGACATACTGAAGCAGAGCATGATCCCCTCCCTTCAGAGACTGGGCCGCAGGGCAGTATTCCAACATGATAACGACCCCAAACACACCTCCAAGTTGACCACTGCCTTGCTAAAGAAGCTGAGGGTAAAGGTGATGGACTGGCCAAGCATGTCTCCAGATCTAAACCCTATTGAGTATCTGTGGGACATCCTCAAATGGAAGGTGGAGGAGCGCAAGGTCTCTAACATCCACCAGCTCCGTGATGTCATCATGGAGGAGTGGAAGAGGACTCCAGTGGTAACCTGTGAAGCTCTGGTGACCTCCATGCCCAAGAGGGTTAAGGCAGTGCTGGAAAATAATGGTGGCCACACAAAATATTGACACTTTGGGCCCAATTTGCACATTTTCACTTAGTGGTGTACTGACTTTTGTTGCCAGCGATTTAGACATTAATGGCTGTGTGTTGAGTTATTTTGAGGGGACAGCAAATTTACACTATTATACAAGCTGTACACTCACTACTTTACATTGTAGACAAGTGTCATTTCTTCAGTGTTGTCACATGAAAAGATAGAATAAAATATTTACAAAAATGGGAGGGGTGGGTCTACTGTATATTTTATGAACATAAATATGAATATAATATAACAAGAATAAAATAAACTAATATGTTAAATAAATAAAATATATATTTTATGCACATATAATCCAAAACAGAGCGCGGCACTCACGGGTCTTGAAAGGTGAACGCACAGTGAAGATTTTATTCCAATGTTTCAATGAGGCACAACAAAATCTTCTCTGTGCGTTCACCTTTCAAGACCCGTGAGTGCCGCTCTCTGTTTTGGATTATACGTCTACACTGTGCACCCGGGCCCGTTTTTTTAACTCTGATATGTGTGCAGTGGTTACAACTGGATTTTAGATTTTATGTGCATAAATATCCGTAAAAATTAATAAAAATAAAATAAAATTATAATAAATAAAAAATAATAAGTATATTTTTTATGTATATAAATAAAATAGGAAAGGGAGAAAGAAAGAGAGAAAGAAAGAAAGAAAGAAAGAAAGAAAGAAAGAAAGAAAGAAAGAAAGAAAGAAAGAAAGAAAGAGAAAAAGAAAGAAAGAAAAAAATATATAAAAAAATATATATTTTATTTGAATAAATATAAATAAAATATAATAGTATTAATACAATATAATAATAATAATAAAGGTGCTCCACCATATGGAAGCTATAAAACTGATGTAGAGGACACACCACACCATTATAGATACCATGCATATTTTCAACCATGAATGGGAACATTGGTCAGCCTATTAATCACCAAGTGTTTTCCTCAGGAGTTCTCTGTTGTATATGGGTTGTTATAATGATACAGTTCTACCAAGATATATTAGGTTCCAGTTATCCACCTATGCAGATTTATTAGGCTGGAAATGATAAGTACAGTGCTTTGAAAAAGTATTCATACCCCTTTAAATTTTCCACATTTTGTCAGCTTCAACCAAAAACATAAATGTATTTTATTGGGATTTTATGTGATAGACCAACACAAAGTGGCACATAAATTGTGAAGTGGAAGGATGGTTTTAATTTTTTTTTACAAATAAATATGTGCAAAGTGTGGGTGGCATTTGTATTCAGCCCCCTTTACTCGGATACCTCTAACTAAAATCTAGTGGAACCAATTGCCTTCAGAAGTCACCTAATTAGTAAATAGAGTCCACCTGTGTGAAATTTCATCTCAGTATGAATACAGCTGTTCTGTGAAGCCCTCAGAGGTTTGTTAGAGAACCTTAGTGAACAAACAGCATCATGAAGGCCAAGGAACACACCAGACAGGTCAGGGATAAAGTTGTGGAGAAGCTTAAAGCAGGGTTAGGTTATAAAAAAACTATTCCAAACTTTGAACTTCCCACGGAGCTCTGTTCAATCCAAAGAGTATGGAACAACTGCAAACCTACCAAGACATGGCCGTCCACCTAAACTGACAGGCCGGGCAAGGAGAGCATTCATCAGAGAAGAGCCAAGAGGTCCATGGTAACTCTGGAGGAGCTGCAGAGATCCACAGCTCAGGTGGGAGAATCTGTCCACAGGACAACTATTAGTCGTGTTCTCCACAAATCTGCCCTTTATGGAAGAGTGACAAGAAGAAAGACATTGGTGAAAGAAAGTCATAAGAAGCCTTGTTTGCAGTTTGCGAGAAACCATGCGGAGGACACAGAAAACATGTGGAAGAAGGTGCTCTGGTCAGATGAGACCAAAATTAAAGTTTTTGGCCTAAAAACAAAAAGCTATGTGTGGCAAAAAACTAACACTGTACATCAACCTGAACACACCATCCCCACCGTGAAAGATGGTGGTGGCCAGTGGCGGCCTGTCCATTAGGGGCACATGGGAGCCACCCCCTCTATCCATGTGTCCGGCCCCCTAATCTACATGCAGGGCACTGGATGCATGACATCAAATGGAGGGGTGGGTTTTTTTTAAGCACGTGATTAGAGCCAGAGGCTAATAGGCTTCAAAAAAGGGTGGTCTAGGAACACAGAGCAATGCGCTCCGAGCCCACCCAGGTGTGTGACAATAGCGAATGAATATTCGTTATCCCAATGATTCTCCTCCAGGCCAATCAGGAAGCGGGTCGTGAGACCCGTTTCCTAATTGGCCGAAAGGAGAAGCCATGCTATTGGCCTATGAGGAGGAAGGAGGAGGAGACTGCGGCCGAGAAGAAGCATGGGAAGCCCAACCAACGGAGCTGGGACACAGAGGAGATTTAGGGGGGAAGCCCAGGGTGAGTGAGCTGGCGACCGGGGGTATGTAGGTGGGTGTGGTGCGCTGTGCGAGCTGGAGCAGCGCGGGGTGTCCGTACGCGGCCCCCTGACCCATGGAGCACCAGCCGCCACTGGTGGTGGCAGCATCATGTTGTGAGGATTCCTTTCTTCAGCAGGGACAGGGAAGCTGGTCAGAGTTGATAGGAAGATGGATGGAGCCAAATACAGGGCAATCTTAGAAGAAAACCTGTTATGCTGCGTACACACGAGCGAAATGTCCGACAGAAAAAGTACGACTGGAGCTTTTCATCGTATATTCCGATCGTGTGTATGCCCCATCAGACTTTTTACGTTGAAAATTCGAACGGACCTAGAAAGAGAACATGTTCTAAATTTTTCAGACGGAACCAATTCCTATCAGGAAAACCGCTCGTCTGTATGGTGTTCCGATGTACCAAAAACGACGCATGCTCTGAAGTAAGTACGAGACGGAAGCTATTGGCTACTGGCTATTGAACTTCCGTTTTCTAGTCCCGTCGTACGTGTTGTACGTCACGGTAAAAGCCTTATAAAAGCATGTGAAGGAACATGGCCCCTGTGTAGCTGTGTAGGCCCTGTGTAGCTGTGGAGGCACAGATACACAGGGGCCACGTTCCTTCACATGCTTTTTACAGGGCATAGGGAGTCTGGGACCACTGGCTAGTACATGCTAACCGAGCAGCCCTATTCAAGGCTCTGGTCTGTCTCCGCTTTAACTGTCCTTACAAAGTACACATTGTTCACAATCAAAACCTTATCACATAGGCGTGTGCACAGGGTGTGCCAGGTGTGCCTGGGCACACCCTAATTTTCTTGTGTGGTGCATATTCCCCCCTGTTTAGACCACTGATATTTCATCCCCCCCCCCAAAAAATGTTACAAAACCTAAAAATTTTTGGGAACAGAAAATTAACAAAATTACACTGCCCACTGCCCTACTGACACCATCAGTACATACACACACGCATATGTATTTGAGCTTTGGGGTGCACACCCTAATGCAAGAGGCTGCGCACACCTATGCCTTATCATTATCACACACCTGTTATCACACCGATATGGGAATAGATTTCTTCAAGCCAACAATTTTTCTGAACGGCGTCTTGTGCCTCTCCTGACATTTGACTTTTTTCAAGCTCCAGATATGGAATCGCTTCAATTGAGCTAATACATGTGACCATTCTCCATCCTGTCAAACACAAAATTTCCCGCGCTCACAGACAGACAGGTCTGCAGCCTCCCCTGAATCGCACCTCCCTAGGGAGGTGAGATAAGATAATGAGAAAAAAGGAAGGATAGGGGTGTATGGCGCTACCTGTGCCGGGGTACCTGTGTAATAAATGTGCCGTGCCTCTAAAATAAATAATGATAATAACCTCTTACAAATAAAACCATACAAATTATGTAAAAACTACAAAAAACACACATACCCCCTACCATATAAAGTGAGAGAGACAGTACCTTTAGAGTCTCCCCCAATGTTACACATCAAATGGTATAATTGATTGTATACACCCTATGCAGGGTCAAATAATCAGTGTCAACCAGGTGAAGCAAATATATAATCACAATGATCTGGAGTCCATTGTGACCAACAGTCCCATCAAGCAGGCAATAAATAATCCAACAATCTATATAAAAAATGAACCAAAAAGTGGATAGAAAATATAAAAAATATGTGAATAAAAATGTGAAGAAAAAATGTCAAGTGAAGCTCCAGAGTTGCACAAAGTTCTTGTAATAGGTGACTCTCGTGATGAAAACTGATGATATCCAGTGACTTTAGTGCTCCCCCCTCAAGGGTCCCCACTCACCAGCTCCCCGTACCCCTACAGGGGTAATAGGCATGTAGCAACAGGCGGTAAAGGGCGTCCCAGATCCCGTGCAGCCGTCACCAGGTATCTCAGCTCCAGACAGTGGATGTTGTGCCAATCTCTTATTCACGTCAGTTCATATCTTGGTCCCAGAGGGAATGAAGGAAGCCTCTCTGTCTTCCCCTCTCCGTCACGTGATATGACGGAGAGGGGAAGACAGAGAGGCTTCCTTCATTAACTTTTGCGCAAACCATCCAATATACGCTTATTGCGATTTTTTTTTACCAAAAATATGTAGAAGAGTACATATCGGCCTAAACTGAGGAAAAAATGTGTCTTTTTATATTTTTTGAGGGGGGGGATATTTATTATAGCAAAAACCGCAGAGGTGGTCAAATACCACCAAAAGAAATCTCTATTTGTGGAAAAAAAAGGACGTCAATTTTGTTTGGGTGCAATGTCGCACGACCGCGCAATTGTCAGCTAAAACGACGCAGTGCCGAATCGCAAAAAATGCTCTGGTCAGGAAGGGGGTAAAATCTTCTGGGGCTAAAGTGGTTAATTATATACCGCATATATACTGTGGCAAGGCGGTTTGGCTGCACAAATCGACGTACCTGTATGTCGGTCTGTGCATGAGATACAGTTGATGCACACGCGTGGGTCCGGCAGACTCAATGTCCGCTGGCCACCCGCGGTCGCGGTACATAGAGGCAGAACGGGGATCTGCCTATGTAAACAAGGCGGATCCCCGTTCTGACAGAGGACAGTACTGAGATCTGCTGTTCACAGCGATCTCTGTGTTGTCCCAGTAAGCGCATCCCCCACGCAGTTAGAACACACCCAGGGAACACAGTTAACCCCTTGATAACCCCCTAGTGTTAACCCCTTTCCCTGCCAGTGTCATTTATACATTGAGTCAGTGCATTTTTTTTAGCACTGATCAATGTAATACTGTCACTGGTCCCCAAAAAGTGTCACTTGGGGACAGATTTGTCTGCCGTAATGTTGCAGTCCCGCTAAAAATCAGAGATCGCCGCCATTACCAGTAAAAAAAATAAAAAAAATAAAGTTCATAAATATATCCCATAGGTTGTAGACGCTATAACTTTTGTGCAAACCAATCAATATACACTTATTGTGATTTTTTTACCAAAAATATGTAGAAAAATACATATTGGCCTAAACTGATGAATACATTTGTTTATATATATATATATGTATTATAGCTGTAAAAAATATTGTTTTTCTTTTTCAAAATTGTCGCTCTTTTTTTGTTTATAGTGCAAAACATAAAAACTGTAGAGGTGATCAAATACCACCAAAAGAAAATTCTATTTGTGAGAAAAAAAGGACGTCAATTTTGTTTGGGTTGTTTGTTCGTCGCATGACCGCGCAATTGTCAGCTAAAATGACGCAGTGCCGTATTGCAAAAAATATTCTAATCAGGAAGGGGGTAAAATCTTCCGGGGCTAAAGTGGTTAATTATTCATTATATAATATATATAATAATGTAATTATTATAAAATTATATTATATATATATATATATATATATATATATATATATATATATATATATATATATATATATATTTGTAAATATTTATTATTATTATTATACAGGTTTTATATAGCGCCAACAGTTTGCGCAGCGCTTTCCAACATGAATATATATACATATATATATATATATATATATATATATATATATATATATATATATATATAGATTTAGATTTATATATTTATATATAAATTATTGCATTTGTGTACACTTTTGTTGTACAAGTTATATATTACCATATATAATGTAATACTTTTACTTACTTTGAATAAAAATGTATTGTGAAAAAAAAAAATATTATATAATATTTTAAATAATAATTAAAAATTATTATTAATTCTGCTACACAATGATGAAAATACAAGCCGCTTTAAAATGATTATTTTAAGCCGTTTGATCTTTTCTGAGGCTTTGTCAGGGGGGTAGGTGGCGGTAAGGAAGGCGTTTGTTTGCGGGTCTATACACCGTGTGAACCGGCTGGAACATCGGCTAAAACGCGACTTAACATTCCAGACGGATCGGGCTTTTCCGAATCTTATCTGCGCTCCGCCGTGTTCGGCTCTGGGAGTTATAAATGATCCTGTCCTTCTGCCAGGCGTATTCCCATCACGTATCTGCCTCCGACAGCCCCAACTCCCAAATTTTCTTTTTAAACAAACTTCTTCCGAGCCTCCCTTCTATCGCTTTCCCACCGCCGCGTCCGCGTCTGCAGAAACGCTCGTTTGTCAGATTGTCATCGCCGCGCTCCTGAAGGATGATTAAACAAGAGCTTCGTTATGGAATGACGCTAATGGCGTTCTGTTTGCTTAGACTTCAGGAGGCACCTTGGCAAATGTCAATTATTTTATCTGAAAAATTTGCTTGCTGGGGGGTGGTGACCGCAGAGATTCCGTATGGGAAAAGCAGAGCTGGGATTTGACTAGAACATCGTTTCGTTCCCGAATTGAAATTCGGACTAATTTTTTCATTATTAGGAAATTCGGATGTAGCCAAATTTCCAAATTTAAAATAGTAACAAATTAAAAAGATTCCGAAATAACAAAACAAAAATTTGGGCCGAAATTTGAATTTCAATCGTTTTTGAATATCTAAAGAGAATAAAATAGAGTAGAAAATAAAGGAATAGAATAGAAAATAAAAGAACAGAATAAAATAGAAAATACAAAAGGAATAGAATTGAATAGAATAGAAAAGAAAGAATATAACCATCTTCTGAAATTCAAATTTTAAATAGAATTAATTTAAATAGAATAGAAAACAATAGAATAGAAAATAAAAGAATATAATTAAAAAAAAAAAACAATAGAATAAAATAGAAAAAATATAACCATTTCCCAAAATTCTAATAGAATACATTTAAATTCAAATAGAATAGAAATGAATAAATTAGAATAGAAAGTCAAAAAATAGAATTGACTAGAATTAAAAAGAAAAGAAGAGAATAGAAAAAAAAACAATAGAATAGAATAGAATAGAAAGAATATAACCATCTTCTGAAATTCATATTTTAAATAGAATTAATTTGAATAGAATATAATAGAAAAGAATAGAATAGAAAGTAAAAGAATATAATTAAAAAAAAAAACAATAGAATAGAATAGAAAAATTATAACCATTTCCCAAAATTCTAATAGAATACATTTTAATTCAAATAAAATAGAAATGAATAGATTAGAATAGAATAGAAAGTAAAAAAATAGAATTGACTAGAATAGAAAAGAAAAGAAGAGAATAGAATAGAAAAAAAAAAACAATAGAATAGAATAGAATAGAATAGAATAGAATAGAAAGAATATAACCATCTTCTGAAATTCAAATTTTAAATATAATTAATTTGAATAGAATAGAATAGAAAAGAATAGAATAGAGAATAAAAGAATCTAATCAAAAAACAATAGAATAGAAAAACGATAACCATTTAATAGAATAAATTTAAATTCAAATAGAATAGAAAAGAAAAGAAGAGAATAGAATAGAAAAAAAAAACAATATAATAGTATAGAATAGAAAGAATATAACCATCTTCTGAAACCTGAATTTCAAATAGAATAAATTTGAATGCAAATTGAATAGTAAAGAATACAATATAATAGAAAAGAATAGAATAGACAATAAAAACATAGAATAAAATAGAATACAATAAACAATAGAAAAGAATATAATAGAAAGAATATAATATTATAACTGTTTTCCAATATTGGAATTTGAATAGAATAGAGAAGAATCGAATATAATAGAAAAGAAAAGAATAGCACAGAAAATAAAAGAAGAGAATAGAATAGAAAAAAATAAGAAAATATAATGGAATAGAAAGAATACAACTAACTTCCAAAATTCAAATTTCGAATAGAATAAATTTGAATTAGATTGGAATTACTGTAGATTTGAATAGGAATTTAATTAGAATCGATTGAAATTTACCGACTTTGTTTGAGTTCAATTGAGTTAAATTCAACCTGAATTCAGAAAATTTGTATTCAAGTAAATTAAATGAATATATTTATAGAATTTTTATTACATTTTTTATAGTAATAATGGCGATGATCAGTGACTTTAAGCAGGACTGTAATATTGCAGCGGACAATTGAACACTAAGTGACACTTTGACACTTTTTGGGGACCGGCGACACTAATTCAATGATCAGTACTAAAAATATGCACTGTCACTGTACTAATGACACTGGCTGGGAAGGGGTTAAACATCTAGGGTGATCAAAGGGTTAAATGTGTGTCTAGCCAGTGACCTCGGGTTGAGGTCAGGACTCTGTGCAGGCCAGTCAAGTCCCTCCACCCCAAACTCGCTCATCCATGTCTTTATGGACCTTGCTTTGTGCACTGGTGCGCAGTCATGTTGGAACAGGAAGGGGCCATCCCCAAACTGTTCCCACAAAGTTGGGAGCTTGAAATTGTCCAAAATTTATTGATATGCTGACCCCTTAAGAGTTCCCTTCACTGGAACTAAGGGCATACCTCCCAACTTTTTGAGATGGGAATGAGGGACACCGATCAGCAAAAGTATGCAGGCATAGGACACACCCCTTGCCACGCCCCTTAAAGGAGACTTATAAAATTAAAACAAGATTGGTTAAACAAGGACTTTTTTTTTTACCACTACTATTCCTTTATATTGGCTTTTGGAATTTACAAATGCAGCAATTTAAAAATCATATGAAAGGTTTAGCGCTGGGAAACACTTTTTGATAGATAAAAAGCGCCCTTTTTATACATCTATATAGATCAGACCAAAATGAGGGACAAATGAGGAGGTATGAGGGACAGAGGGACATTGCTCCAAATCAGGGACAGTCCCTTGAAATCAGGGACAGTTGGGAGCTATGACTAAGGGGCCAAGCCCAACACCTGAAAAACAACCCCACACCATAACCCCCCCTCCACCAAATGATTTGGACCAGTGCACAAAGCAAGGTCCATAAAGACATGGATGAGAGAGTTTGGGGTGGAGGAACTTGATTGGCCTGCACAGAGTCCTGACCTCAACCCAATACAACACCTTTGGGATGAATTAGAGCGGAGACTGTGAGCCAGGCCTTCTCATCCAACATCAGTGCCCGGAAGCTGTTATAGCTGTAAAGAGTGGGCCAACTCAATATTGAACCCTACGGACTAAGACTGGGATGCCATTAAAGTTCATGTGCGTGTAAAGGCAGGCGTCCCAATACTTTTGACAATATAGTGTATATGTAAAGCACTGCATAAATTGATGACACTATATAAGTACCAATAATAAATAAATAAATGTACATCCAGCAATGACCTCTCCTTGCTGAGCTCAAAGGCGGGATAACCCCGACCTCCTCCCCCTCCCCCCCCCAAACATTTAGAACAAGTGTTCTTCAAATGACTGTAATCAACAAGCATGCTGCTGCTATTAATCGGTCCAGCGGCTGGGTCAGAGGTCATCCACAGGTCGTTAGGTCACACGGCTTCCCATTGCTCAGTTGATCAATCGTCTCTCTCATTCGGAGAAATCAATCCCTTTCTCTAAGTGAAATCTCACAGCTGATTGCGTTCGATACCTAAGCTTTTATGGAAAGGGTTAAATGTTGCTTTAATGACAATATTAATTGTCACCATTGATCATCCTCATCAATTGTAGCCGTAAAAATCATCTTCTACAAGGTAGTGCCAAGACAGATGTATGCTAAATGTTGAGTTCATGAATAATATCTAAAAGTAAAATTTTGAATCAAATAAGCTCCATAGAGCGGGGAAAATCATTATTTGGTTTCCTGCAGATTTTGTAGGTTTGCCCGCTTACAAAGAAATGAAGGGTCTATCATTTTTATCATAGGTGTATTTTATATGATAGAGACAGATAATAATAAAATAATAATATGATAGAGACAGAATATCAACCAAAACCCCAGAAAAAAAAAAACACATGATACAAATGTTATAAATGGAGTTGCAGTTCAGTGAGTAAAATAAGTATTTGATTCCCTACCAACCAACAATAATTCTGGCTCCCACAGACTGGCTACAGGAGGTGCTCATGTGGTACACAGATGAGTCCTGTCAACAGTGGCGCCTGGTGCTCAAAATTTTTTGGGGGGGGCGCAAACAAACTGAAAAATACTAAATCCCCCTCCATCAATTGCAGCCTCACTGTGCCCATCATATGCAGCCACTTGTGCCCAACAAACGCAGCCATTTGTGCCCATCATATGCAGCCACTTGTGCCCACCATATGCAGCCACTGTGCCCATCATATGCAGCCACTGTGCCCATCATATGCAGCCACTTGTGCCCGTCAAATGCAGCTACTTGTGCCCGCCATATGAAGCCACTTGTGCCCATCATATGCAGCCATTGTGCCCATCAAACACAGACACTGTGCCCATCAAATGCAGCCACTTGTGCCCATCATATGCAGCCACTTGTGCCCATCATATGCAGCCACTGTGCCCATCATATGCAGCCACTTGTGCCCATCAAATGCAGCCACTTGTGCCCACCATATGCAGCCACTTTTGCCCATCATATGCAGCCACTTGTGCCCATCATATGCAGCCACTTGTGCCCATCAAATGCAGCCACTTGTGCTCATCATATACAGCCACTTGTGCCCATCAAATGCAGCCCCCTGTGCCCATCATATGCAGCCACTGTGCCCACCGACCCCCCCACACTCACGGCTCTGGCATCACCCAGCCCCCCCGTGCGCAGCTCTGGCAGCACCCAATCCCCCCCATGCGGCTCTGGCAGCACCCCCCCCCCCCACGGCTCTAGCAGCGCCGAACCACCCCGCTCACGTGCGGCTCTGGCTGAGGGGACTTACCGCAGCAGCTCCTCCAGCATGTCTCCTCTGCTCCTCTTCCTAAGCGCCAGGAATCCAATGGGGTGGCCTGGCGCTTTGGCCAATCAGGAAACAAGTCTGCCGCCCTGCCTCCTGGTTGGCGGGGAGGAAGGTTAGTGTGACAATAGTGAACATTAATTCGCTATCGTCACACTGTCTGCGGCCTGAGCCCACCCTATTTTGAAGCCTATTAGAGCCTCTGGCTCTAATCAGGTGCTTCAAAAAGTACCACCCCCTCCCACACCCACCATAGGAATCCATGCATCCGGCGTCCTGAAAGGGGCCGGGTGCATGGACGGGGGGGGCCGCGCTTGTGCACCCACAGTGCACGGGCCGCCACTGCCGGTCAATGTAAGAAGGTGCTCCTAAGGACAACTCGTTATGTGTATAAAAGACACCTGTTCACAGAATCTCTTTCATTCAAACCTCACCATCATGGGCAAGAGCAAAGAGCTGTCAAAGGACGTCAGGGACGAAATTGTAGACCTGCACAAGGCTGCAATGGGCTACAAGACCATCAGCAAGAAGCTTGGGGAGAAGGAGACAATTGTTGGAGAGATTATTCGCAAATGGAAGAAATACAAAATAACCATTAATCACCCTCGGTCTGGAGCTCCATGTAAGGTTTTGCTTCATGGGGTGAGGATGATCACGAGAAAAGTGAGGGATCAGCCCAGAACTACACGGGAGGAACTTGGCAAAGATCTTACTGCAGTTGGGACTACAGTCACCAGGGCCGATCCTAGGGTCACAGGCGCCTGGGTGCAGAAATATTTCTGGTGCCCCCACATAGGCGTGGTCATCTTACTAACTCCTCCCAACTTCTGCGTCGATGCCCATTGATTTCAATGGCAGGGGCGCTTAAGGAGCGGTGTATACACTGCTCCTCAGTGGCGGTGCGTCTATTAAGGGCGCACAAGCGCCTCCTCCTCTCTCCAGCCACTCCCCTCTGTGTATAATGGATAGATTAATGCATTGCATGAATCCATTCATGGCCGCTGTAGCCAACTACTATTCAGGCTTCCGGCGCCTTTTCAGACGCTGGGCACCTGAATTCCAGCGACTGAGGTTTTTTTGAAGCACCTGATTAGAGCCCCTGGCTTTAATAGGCTTTAAAAAAAGCCTATTGCGCTTGCAGTTCACCCAGGTGTGTTAGAAAAGCGAATGAATATTCGCTTTCCTAACACTGAACCGCCTCTCAGCCAATAAGATGCACGGGTCTGTTACCTGATTGGCTGAAATGACAGGCGCTACAATTGGACGCCTATCGGGATCAGGGGAGCAGACGCACGGAGGACACAGGAGCCGCTGTCTGACCCGCTGCAAGGTCCCAACGCTCCCCACCGTCACCTGCCGCCATTGAGACAGGGTAAATGCCGGGCAGATGGCGAGTGGGCAGGGGGGGTCACAGTGGCATGATTTAATGGGCTCAGTGACAGCATTTGATATGGCACTATTTGATAGGCACAGTGACAGCATTTGTTGTGGCACTATTTGATAGGCACAGTGACAGCATTTGTTGTGGCACTATTTGATAGGCACAGTGGCAGTATTTGATGGGCACAGTGGCAGCGTTTGATGGGCAATGAAGAAGAACAATGGAGGAGGACAATGAAAGAGGAAGATGGAAGACAATGATGGAGGACGATGGAGAAGGACAATGAAGGAGGGTGATGGAGAAGGACAATGGAGAAGGACAATGAAGGAGGGCGATGAAGGAGGACGATGGAGAAGGACAATGAAGAAAGACAATGAAGGAGGATGATGGAGACAGACAATGAAGGAGGCTGATGAAGGAGGATAATGGAGAAGGACAATGAAGGAGGACGATGGAGAAGGACAATTAAGGGTGACGATGGAGAAGGTCAATGGAGAAGGACAATGGAGAAGGACAATGAAGGAGAGCGATGAAGGAGGATGATGAAGAAGGACAATGAAGAAAGACGATGAAGGAGGACGATGGAGAAAGACAATGAAGGAGGACCATGAAGGAGGAGGATGGAGAAGGACAATGAAGGAGGACGATGGAGAAGGACAATGAAGGGGGGCGATGGAGAAGGACAATGGAGAAGGACAATGAAGGAGGGCGATGAAGGAGGACGATGGAGAAGGACAATGAAGAAAGACAATGAAGGAGGACGATGGAGACAGACAATGAAGGAGGATGATGAAGGAGGATGATGGAGAAGGACAATGAAGGAGGACGATGGAGAAGGACAATTAAGGGTGACGATGGAGAAGGTCAATGGAGAAGGACAATGGAGAAGGACAATGAAGGAGAGCGATGAAGGAGGATGATGAAGAAGGACAATGAAGAAAGACGATGAAGGAGGACGATGGAGAAAGACAATGAAGGAGGACCATGAAGGAGGAGGATGGAGAAAGACAATGAAGGAGGACGATGGAGAAGGACAATGAAGGGGGGCGATGGAGAAGGACAATGGAGAAGGACAATGAAGGAGGGCGATGAAGGAGGGCGATGAAGGAGGACGATGGAGAAGGACAATGAAGAAAGACTATGAAGGAGTACGATGGGGAAAGACAATGAAGGAGGACGATGAAGGAGGATGATGGAGAAGGACAATGAAGGAGGACAATGGAGAAGGACAATGAAGGAGGACGATGGAAAAGGACAATGAAGATGGACAATGGAGAACGACAATGAAGGAGGGCGATGAAGGAGGACGATGGAGAAGGACAATGAATAAAGGACAATGGACAATGAAGGACAATGAATAAAGGACAATGGAGAAGGACAATGAAGTAGGACGATGGAGAAGGACGATGGAGAAGGACTACGGAAAAGGACAATGAAGAAGGACAACACAGAAGGACAATGAAGGAAGACAATGGAGAAGGACAATGGAGAAGGACAATGAAGGAGGACAATGAAGGAGGGCGATGAAGAATGACGATGGAGAAGGACGACGGAAAAGGACAATGAAGGAGGATGAAGCAGAAGGACAATGAAGGAGAACGATGGAGAAGGACAATGGAGGAGGACAATGAAGGAGGGCGATGAAGGAGGACAATGGAGAAGGACAATGCAGGAGGACGATGGAGAAGGACAAAGAAGGACGATGGAGGACAATGGAGAAGGACAATGAAGGAGGACGGTGGAGAAGGACAATGAAGGAGGACAATGGTGAAGAACAATGGAGGGAGATAATCGAGAAAGAACAAAGTCTGCCTAGAAAACATCATCCTCTTGTAGTGTATAAGTGGTTGGTAGGTTGCCACAAGAGGTTAGCTCAACATTTCCTCTGCCTCCAGGGCTCTTGGCATTTTGCTGTTCTAGGACTCCTGTGCTGTGATAATGGGAACCTTGTGTGTAATGACTTAATGAGATAATTAGGTAATTGTGGTTAAGTGATCTTGTTTGTGAAATAGAATGGGTAAATGGAGCTAATTTAGAGCACCCGCCATCTTCTCATTTTCCTCAGGGGGTTTACGAGGGTGGCATCTTTGGCGGTGTGACTCAGTAACCCTCTCATTGCCTCCGAGGCCAGAATGGGCCTTATTCTGTATACTGTCCTCAGGTCTTCCTGGAGGATCCTGGGGGAGAATCATGCTTCGTGATCTTTGTTTAATTAAAAGCTTTTAGAATCACTCTATGGCAGAGCTGGTGAAAATGTCTTTGCAGGTGGCATGCAAATAGAGAAGCACAGAGACCCAGTGACGATGTCACTTTATCTAGTATAAGGTGTGTAATGTAAATGGAAAGTTTTTTTTTTTTTATAATTTCATTAGCATGCTGATGAGGCTGGGAAAGAGGAACCAGGGAAGGCAAAATAAAAGCAGCTTAAACTTCAGCTTGAAACTGAAAGGTAAATGGGCTTTAATCATTAAACTTTACCCCCCTTCATGACCAGGCCATTTTTTGCGATACGGCACTGCGTTACTTTAACTGACAATTGCGCGGTCGTGCGACACTATACCCAAATAAAATGTATGTCCTTTTTTCCCACAAATAGAGCTTTCTTTTGGTGGTATTTGATCACCTCTGTGGTTTGTTTTTGTTTTTTTTTTTACTATTAACAATTTTGAAAAAAGAAAAACAATATTTTTTTACCTTATGCTATAAAACCTATCCAAAAAAAAAAAATTTAAAAAAATCTAATTTCTTCATCAATTTAGGCCAATGTGTATTCTGCTACATATTTTTGTTAAAAAAAAATCCCAATAAGCGTATATTTATTGGTTTGTGCAAAAGTTATAGCGTCTACAAACTATGGGTTAATTATTTATTATTATTTGCTAGTAATGGCGGCGATCAGCGACTTATCACGCGACTGCGATATTGCGGCGGACAAATCGGACACCTGACACTTTTGACACTTTTTGGGAACCAGTGACACTAATACAGTGATCATTGCTAAAAATATTCTTTGTCACTGTACCAACGACACTGGCAGCGAAGGGGTTAACATCAGGGGCGATCAAAGGGTTAAATGTATTCCTAGGTTGTGTTTACTCACTGTGGGGGAGGTGCTTTGACTAGGGGAAGGCAAAGATCCTTATTCCTGCTCAGCGGAAACACAGGATCAGTGCCTTCCCTTCTGTCAGAACGACAATCTTGTTCTTCCTGTGCCCGGTGTAATCGGCGGGTGCCAGCGGACATCAAGTTTGCAGTGTGTAATTAGCATGCTGATGAGGTGGGGAACGAGGAACCAGGGAGGGCAAAATATAAGCAGATTAATAGACATGTGCACTGACAAAAAAATGTTTGTTTTCGTTTTCATTTCATTCTAAAATTCTAATTTCTAAAATTCGGAAATTCGAAAATCCAGAAATGTGAAAATCTGAAAAAACAAAAGAAAATCAGTAAAATTCGAAATAATAACTAACTATTAAATTATAGGTATTGGAATTTTCTTTCAAATTTGGCTGTTTGTGAGCATAACGAATACGAATTTATCTGAAGTTACGAATTATCTGAAATAACAAATGCTGCATCTAAACAAATAGAATGGAACAAATTAATAATAAATAATAATAATAAAAGATTTTATTATTATTATTGTTTTATTATTATTAGATTGTTACGTTCCATTCTTTTAGAGCATTTGTTATTTCAGATAATTCGTAACTTCAAATAAATTCGTATTCGTTACATTCACTAACAGCCAAATTTGAAAGGAAATTCCAATACCTAGAATTTAATAGTTATTTTAATTAGTTTTTTCAGATTTTCGAGTTTTCGAATTTTCGGATTTTCATTCTTTTGAATTTTCAGATTTTCATTCTTATTTTCGGATTTTTCAATTTCTAAATTTCCGAATTTTCGAAATTCCTCATTTAGAATTTAGGAATTTGCGAAATTTAGAATTTCTGAACTTCTGAATTTCCGAACTTGCGAATTTCCGGACTTGTGAATTTCCTAACTTGCACATTTCCAGACTTCCGAATTTCCGAAATTTAGAATTTTCCAATTTCCGAAATTTTGAATTTCTGAAATTTCCAAATTCCGAATTTCCTAAATTCCGAATTTCCGAAATGTAGAATTTACAGAAATTCGGAAATTTCAGAAATTTTAAAATTCAGAAATTCGGGAATTTGGGAATTAACTAATTTGTCAAAATTCATTAAAAAATGAATTCGGAACTAAATGAATTGCACATGTCTACAGATTAAACTTTAAGCTTTAAACTGAAAGGTTAATGGGCTTTAAAGTGTATAGCCCAAACTTATTTTTTTGTTTAGTTTGGGATAAAGTTGGGAAGGGTAAAACCCCTATCATGTTTTCTGCCCTTTGTGACCCACTTAGGGGAATTTCCCTTCACTTCCTACCCCAGAGATGCAATAGGAAGTGAGAGGAAACTTCTTTAAAGTGAGGGGAATACCCCTCTTAGACAGGTGTCCCTATTGGAAGTTTTCCCCTAAATTGCTGTTCTAAATATTAGCACTTGCAGTTAGCTAGTCTGCCACTAGTTGGCTCTGTCACAAAATAGTATAGTATAGGGAATTATGTAATTGGGTGTTAGGTCTCCTTTTTAAACAAAGCCTTTTTGTAGTGATGTAATAGGTGGAGTTAGTGCCCATAAAAGTGCCAGGAAGGAAGGAGCCCCAGAGAGACTGGACATGAGAGCCAAACAGCTCACATCCATGTGAATGTAGTTTGCTACTGCAAGGGTCTTTCACGGGGCTGGTGAAACCCCGGGGCGAGACAGTTCAATACCACAGAACCCTGATTGTGAATGGCTGCTCTGTTTAAAATCTCTTTCCAAGCTTCCAGCACTCTTCATCTGCCCTTTACTCCTCGGAAACCTAGAGTTCTCAGATGAACATGTCCTACCAAAGGGGCTTTAAAGTTTCCTCCTCCTAAATCAAAGATAAAATGTCATTTGAACCGGCGCTGTGTCTGATGAAGAGCCTTTTCTATAAGCTGACACCTGTTTTGTCTCTCTTCCAGGGTCAGGAGATGGCGGTATGGATTATCATTACCTGTCTAAATGCATGTCAAGAGGATAAACCGCATTCAGAGGTGAATGGAAGACGCAATTAAAGACATTTAACTCAAGAATGGATTTTTTTACATAATTACCTCTGGAGAACGTCTTGGTGATTAGCACTTTCTATTAGATAAGACTTACATAAGCCCCTTGAGTCACTTCCATGGCTCATGACTGATTATCGTAAAGCCTCTCCTCTTCCTTTACAGCAACAAATGGGTGAAGGTACATATAGATGTGAGATGGGGGAAGATGATGTGACCCTGAAACAAATGTTATTTAGAACCACCAATGCATCAGGCTGACACTAACCAAGGATCCATTTCTATACAAAACTATTCACCCTACGCTACCCTACCATTCACCTTATGCTACCCTACTATTCACCCTACACTACCCTACCATTCACCCTACGCTACCCTACCATTCACCCTACGCTACCCTACCATTCACTCTACTCTACCCTACCATTCACCCTACGCTACCCTACCATTCACCCTACGCTACCCTACCATTCACTCTACTCTACCCTACCATTCACCCTACGCTACCCTACCATTCACCCTACGCTATCCTACCAGTCACCCTACACTACTCTACTATTCACCATACGCTACCCTACCATTCACCCTATGCTATCCTACCATTCACCCTACACTACCCTACTATTCACCCTAAGCTACCCTACCGTTCACCCTACACTATCCTGCCATTCACCCTACACTTCCCTACTATTCACCCTACGCTACCCTACCAGTCACCTTACACTACCCTACTATTCACCCTATGCTACCCTACTATTTTTCTCTATGCTACCCTACCATTCACCCTACGCTACCCTACCATTCACCCTACGCTACCCTACTATTCACCCTACGATATCCTATCATTCACCCTACGCTACCCTACTATTCATCCTACGCTATCCTACCAGTCACTCTACACTACCCTACCATTCAACCTACGCTATCCTACCATCCACCCTATGCTACCCTGCTATTCACCCTACGCTACCCTACTATTCACCCTATGCTACCCTACTATTCACCCTACGCTACCCTACCATTCACCCCACCATTCACCCTACGCTATCCTACCATTCACCCTACGATATCCTATCATTCACCCTATGCTACCCTACTATTCACCCTACGCTATCCTACCAGTCACTCTACACTACCCTACCATTCAACCTACGCTATCCTACCATCCACCCTATGCTACCCTGCTATTCACCCTATGCTACCCTACTATTCACCCTACACTACCCTACTATTCACCCTACGCTACCCTACCATTCACCCTACGCTATCCTACCATTTACCCTACCATTCACCCTACGCTACCCTACCATTCACCCTACGCTATCCTACCATTTACCCTACCATTCATCCTACGCTATCCTACCAGTCACCCTACGCTATCCTACCAGTCACCCTACGCTATCCTACCAGTCACCTTACACTACCCTACTATTCACCCTATGCTACCCTACCATTCACCCTACGCTATCCTACCATTCACCCTACACTACCCTACTATTCACCCTATGCTACCCTACCATTTACCCTACGCTACCCTACCATTCACGCTACAATATCCTATCATTCACCCTACGCTACCCTACTATTCACCCTACGCTATCCTACCAGTCACTCTACACTACCCTACCATTCAATGTACGCTATCCTACCATCCACCCTATGCTACCCTGCTATTCACCCTATGCTACCCTACTATTCACCCTACGCTACCGTACCATTCACCCTACGCTACTCTACTATTCCCCCTATGCTACCCTACCATTCACCCTATGCTATCCTACCAGTCACCCTATGCTACCCTACTATTCTCCCTACGCTACCCTACTATTCACCCTACGCTTTCCTACCAGTCACCCTATGCTACCATACCATTCACTCTACGCTACCCTACCATTCAGCCTATGCTATCCTACAAGTCACCCTATGCTACCCTGCTATGCACCCTATGCTATCCTGCCATTCACCCTATGCCACCCTACTATTCACCCTACGCTACCCTACTATGCACCCTATGCTACCCTACCATTCACCCTACGCTACTCTACCAGTCACCCTACACTACCCTACTATTCACCCTACGCTACCGTACCATTCACCCTATGCTACCCTACTAGTCACCCTACCCTACCCTACCATTTACCCTACGCTTCCCTACCAGTCACCCTAAACTACCCTACCATTCACCCTACGCTTACCTACCAGTCATCCTACGCTACCCTACCATTCACCCTACGTTACCCAACTATTTACCCTACACTACCCTACCAATCACCCTACGCTACCCTACCAGTCACCGTATGCTACCCTACTAGTCACCCTACGCTACCCTACTAAACTAAACTAAAAAAGACCGAACATTTTGAAAAAAAAATGCATTTTTATAAAATTTTGCAAATAAATAATTGCTCTTCATAAGTTTAGGCCAAAATGTATTCTGCTACATTTCTTTGGTGAAAGTAACCCAAATCAGTGTATATTATTTAGTCTGTAGGAAAGTTATAGAGTCCACAAACTATGGTATATATCTGAAAATTTGAACAATCCTGATGTTTGACGTCGGTGATAAGGGACACTGACTGGGGATAGTACATAGAAAAAAAATTGACTTTTTTAAATTAAATTTTTCCCGTGACCAGAGCAGTATACCATATGGTACAAGAGGGTATGAGTAAGCGCTAATCACAGCTCGAAAGGCGGCAACTTTTACTGTACCCCACACTGTCTGTGATGTCTTTTGCATAAAGGATCAATGAAGGTTGCAGCGAATTCTGGATTTCTTTTGATTGTGTATCTGCAGGTGAGCTGTGCTAGCACCTTAACCTGAACCCTGGCTATGTGGTGGATGGATGACTGACGAACTCACCTGGAGCAGCTTTCTTCTTTGTGGTGGTCCACCTCCCTGCTCATGCTTTGCCAATGGATGGTTAAAGAGGTGTCAATAAGAGTGATTTCTAGAAATTTCATGCAATGTGTCCCTAGTCTCTGACTGTCTCCTACAATAGGGGTTTCCAAACTATGGCCCGCAGGACACATCTGGCCCCCTGCAAGACTTTATCTGGCCAACAGCTAGGATCAGTGGTGCACAATTTGCACCACTGATGATTCAGTGTAGTAGAGCCTGCCTATGGTTCCTGGTTCTCCCTGCCGTAGAACATTCACAAAAGGACAGTCTAGACCAGCGGTTGCCAACCAGTGGTCCATGGAAAGTTTTGTTGGTCCCCAGGGGTTCTACCTCAAATGAACATTGTGGCGGATGTATACCGCCCAATATTGTTTCCAGTCTTGTTCTCAATGTGCGCTGACAGTCAATACTGTCAGCACGCGTTGATACCCATTGCCTCCTCTGTAGTTCCGGCTGAGAGCGAGGTGCTGGGAGTGGTGCAGAGATTGGGAGGTGAAGAAAGAGGGGACTTCCAATGGCAGCGCTGATTCAATATATGAAAGAGGGGGGTGAACTAATGCGCAAAACCAAAACTCACTACGAATGGTAAAAATAAATAAAATATAAAGGATGTGAGAAGCCGCAAACATATACAAGTGTTCCCACACTGAAAAAGTATTATAAATGAGAAGGTATGTGGCGCTAACTAAGATTGAATAAACAAAATAAAAATAAATATATATACAACACACTAACTGTCAGCAACTGACAGTGTTGCGTCACTGCACACGTGACTTCATCAAAGGGTGATCCTTTGATGAAGTCATGCGTGCAGTGACGCAACGCGTCAGGGAGGATCCAGGTGTTGTCACTTCCGGTCGCGGCCGAGACTGGAAGTACTCTTATTGTAGTCAGATTGTTGGAATTTTAAATGTAGGTTACTTTGTTTGTTTATTAATACATTTTTACGAAATACTGCACAATGGAGCCATCCCTCTTTATTTCATGCCCTCACCACATCTGATGAGCCTGAAGCCATCTTCCAAAAATACGGCTATTGCTGTGGCGATCGCTGGAGGTCGATTGATTGTTGGGATCCTGCTTCTACTCCATATTAAAGCTCGATTTGACCCGTAGGGGTCTTCATTTGAGGTGAGAGGCTGGGGGAAATGAGTGGCGCACTTCGGATGGTGATAGCTATTGGATGAAGTGGACACCGATCGATTATATTGCACATGCACTTTTTATATGAACTGTTATATGAAGATCTGCTCCCTTCTCATTGGAGTTTGGACATTGCACCTTATTATGTCACATGAACTTTATGAGATAATTGGATATTATTAGAGTAGTTTATCACATCTGTGTTACCCATTTGCACTTTATGAATTTTATTGACTTTATATTGCTAAGCACTTATGCTTTATTGAAGATTTGTCACACCTAGTGGTCATACACTTGTTGCTGACAGTTTGTGTGTTGTATATATATATTTATTTTTATTTTGTTTATTCAATCTTAGTTAGCATCATATACCTTCTTATTTATAGTGCTGATTCAATGATGTGTCTGTATAAGGCAGCAGTGTGATGCAGAGTGCAAGGGGTGGGGGAGGGGGGCATTGTGTGTATAAAGCAGCAGTGTAATCCAGGGGGAGGGGGCAGAGAGTCAGAGCATTGTTAGTATAAAGCAGCAGTGTGATCCAGAGGGAGAGGGCAGAGACCTTGAGCACTGTGTGTACAAGGCAGCAGTGAGATCCAGGGGGCAGGGGGGCAGAGAGACGGAACATTGTGTGTATAAGGCAGCAATGTGATCTGTAGGGGGGGCAGAGAGCCGGAGCACTGTGTGTATAAGGCAGCTGTGTGATCTGGGGGGCAGAAAGCCAGAGCATTGTGTGTATAAGGCAGCAGTGTGATCCAGGGGGAGGGGGCAGAGAGCTATAGTACTGTGTGTATAAGGCAGCAGTGTGATCTGGAGGAGGCAGAGAGCTGGAACATTGTGTGTATAAGGCAGCAGTGTGATCCAGGGGGAGGGGGGCAGAGAGCTGTAGCACTGTGTGTATAAGGCAGCAGTGTGATCTGGAGGGGGGTGGCAGAGATCTGGAGCATTGTGTGTATAAGGCAGCAGTGTGATCCAGGGAGAGGGGGGCAGAGAGCCAGAGAATTGTGTGTATAAGGCAGCAGTGTGATCCAGGGGGAGGGAGGCAGAGAGCCAGAGCATTGTGTGTATAAGGCAGCAGTGTGCTCCAGAAGGAGGGGCAGAGAGCCGGAGCATTCTGTGTATAAGGCAGCAGTGTGATCCAGGGAAAGGGGGGCAGAGAGCCAGAGAATTGTGTGTATAAGGCAGCAGTGTGATCGAGGAGGAGGGGGCAGCGAGTTGGAGCATCCTGTGTATAAGGCAGCAGTGTGATCCAGGGGGAGGGGGGCAGAGAGCCAGAGCATTGTTTGTATAAGCTATCCAAAGTGATCCAAAGTGAGGGGGGCAGAGAGCCAGAGAATTGTGTGAATAAGACATGTAAAATTCACGTTAGAGGTCCGCGGAATTCCAAATTGTGAGTTTAGTGGTCTGTGAGGTCCGAAAGGTTGGCGACCACTGCAATAGACCTGCTCTGCCTCCATGCTCGTGGTCCGCTGATGTAAGGGGGATTCTGATGGGAACTCTGATGTAAGAAAGACTCTAATGGGCACTCTTACTAAATTTTGTTCTGAATTATATCATGCTCATTAAAAAAATAAAAATAAAATTTAAATTGTATTCATTATTTTATAAAACAATTTTAAAATATATATATTAATATTTTAAATATACAACGTGGTTATTGCATTGAAAAATTTGGAGATCCTTGTCCTCCAGCATGACTTCAGTCTCCATCCACTCCTGTAGAACAATCTCCTTTACTCAATTTCCTCTACTAAGTCTTCAGTCTACGGGACTCTACTGTAGAGCCATATACAATGAATATTATATGCGGCCCCTCGGAGACATCGTTTGAGGACCCCCCCCTATACATTGTAAGTTGACAGCCAGTCCTGTATGCAGTAGATTGTCGCACCTGCTCAGCGGGAATCGCCTTTTGAAGACGTATTTACGTTTTGCAATAATGAAACTCTCCAGTGGGCCGTGACCCGGCGGTGTGTGATGCGCGCAGCGAGTAGTTATCGCACACTGAGCCTCATATTTGTTTTTTTGGCAGCTCGCTTATATATACAATACGGCCACCACCTGCCGCTTCTCTTTGAAGTGGAATAAGATGTTTGTGGCGTGTGATTGATGATGTGCCCCGGTCGCCCCGTTCCATGGCAATGGCCGCAGAATAACTCGCCCCGCTCAGTAGAAGATCACCGTCCAGAGATGGGATAATCTACTGTACAAACACGATGATGTGTTTATGTCAATATTTTATTTCCTTTCATAAGATGAGTCTGAAAACACAGAAACTGCTCATTTGCTTCATCCGTTGAGTCGTGACCGAGAGCAAAAATGTCTTTTATGTTTTAACCAAACAGGCTGCAAAGTATCATTAGCACCTAAACTGACCGCATTATATCACACCAAAAGAAAGCAATAATTATTTTGGTTAAAGAATGGATACATAAATAAATGAGCAAATAAATGAATAAATAAATACATAAATAAATACAAAAAATGTACAGTAAGTAAAATAAAATAAATGAAAATAAATGAATAAATACATAAATAATGAAGACATAAAATGAATAAAGTAAAAATGAATTAATTTGTTATTTAAATACACACAATAAATACATAAATATAAATGAGTACATATACAGTATATATACATAAAATATATACTTCAAATAAAAATAAAAAGTACTTAATGAATTATTTAAACACATACATTAAATAAAAATAAATGCATGAATACATAAATAAAATAAATGTGCAATAAATAAACAAATAAAATAAATATGAATAAATATATAAATAAATATATATATATATATATATATATATATATATATATATATATATATATATATATATATATAAACAAATACATAGCATAAATTAAATTAAGAAAAAAAAATGTATACATTAAATAAATATATACAAATAAATCAATTAAATAAATTAAAAACTAATTAATTAAATACAGACAGAAATAAATAAATAAAAATGAATAAAATAAGCATATGTATAAAAAAATATAAAAAAATAATTGTAACAATTAATGGGGTTGTAAACCCTCTTGATTTTTCACCTTAAGCATTAAGGTGAAAAAACTTCTGTCACTGAGCAGCCCCCGGCCCCCCTGTTTTTGTCTGGCTTTCTGTGTCTATGGACGCAAAAGCTGGACTTGGGATAGGGTTGCCACCTCATCCCTTTAAAACCGAACACATATGAATTACACAGGTTCTGTGGCTGATTAAGGTGGTAATTATACTCACTTGGTACCCTATCTGCATTAAATTAGCCTCAGAACCTGTGTAATTCATATGTGTCCAAGTTTAAAGGGATGAGGTGGCAACCCTAACTTGGGAGCGTGCCCACACGGTTACCCCCCAGGGAGAGCGCTACTCCTAGGTGGTTTCCCGATGCGGGGAGGAGCCGCGAGCGCTGCTGAGGGACCCCAGAAGACAAGGATCGGGGCCACTCTGTGCAAAAGGACCTGCACAGTGGAGGTAAGTATGAGATGTTTGTTATTTTAAAAAACACGAGGGTTTAGTAACCCTTTAATAGTAACAAATCAGGTTGTAGGAAGAGGAGAGAAACCAGGCGGGGTCAACAGTCGACTTTCATTAAAGTACTGTCCAACCAATCTCGTAGAAGCACGTTAGGGTAATTTCAAAAGTCATTTTCAACCATTTTATTACTGCGGCTTTTATTAAAATGACACCATGAAGGTCCCTGTTTGGGCACTTACTATAATAGGATGACAACGTGGGCTTTCAATGGAGACTACAAGTGGCCATTTTAACACACATGGTGCAGGCATCATCCAACTGTTGTCGCCATCAGGAAATCCACCATGAGAAATGCCATGCAGCCATCGCTGGAGTGCTTGTAGACAGAATGTGGCTGCAAGAAGGCTGCAGGGAATCAGCAGCACTGAGATGGTACAAGGAGAAGGAAAAGTGAAAACAAGTAACCGTCAATCTCTGCAGTATTAAAACTACCATCATTTTATCCTACTTAATCTGACACTTTTGGAGTGTTCCTGGACCAGAAGTATTTGATCCTGCTGGATTTTCAGGTGGTAAGTTCCCATTATGAGGGGTTCCCACTAGGGTTGCACCGATACTAGTATCGGTGCCGATACCGAGTATTTGCACAAGTATTGGTACTCGTGCAAATGCACCGATACCTCAAAATGATACTTTCAGGCTTGGTTCTTTGAGCTGTCAGTGGGTCTCCCCAGTGTTAAAGAAGTCCAGTAATTGGTGCTGTCAAAAAAAAAAAAAAAAGCAGCCGGTGTTCTGCCGAGAAAGTCCCCCTCGGCGGATAAGGACCTCCCTCTACTGCGCAGGCTCAGCGCTTGCGCAGTAGGAGCTGGCGGAAATAGCCGAAGCCGAATAGAATAGAAATCAGCTGTACACGGCGCCTGTAAGAGGGCCTCTCGCGGGCTTGCTTTTTTATTCTTCCTCTAGGTCCACTTGGATGGTGGGGCTTGAACCTGGACCCTGGGTGCAGGCGCCGTGTACAGCTGATTGAAGTTTTTCAGCTTCGGCTATTTTAGACGGCTCCTAGTCGTTCGTACTGTGCAAGCGCTGCGCCTGTGCAGTAGAGGGGGGTCCTTATCCGCGGAGGGGAACTTTCTCGGCAAGACACCGGCAATGTCTATTACCAACATTGCTCAGCCTTGAAACACTAAAATAAAATGAAACATTGTTTCTTTTTGTATATTTCTGTTTCTTCATCTGCAGATAAAAGGGATAAACAAATGTTCCTCTGTTTAACCCCTTAATAACCCTTAATTTACTCTAATCAGCCTTAATTAACTCCCTATTCTCCTCCATTTATTATTATTTTCCTGCTTTTTTTTTTTCTTTTGTTCACGTCTATTTTATAAACGATCAACAATTAAAACTTTTGTTTTTTTGTTTGCTTTGTTAGTGAATATTTTTCCACATATATATTAACATATATTTACACATTTCACATTAAAAAAGCACTAAATTAAAAAAAAAAATGTATTTCATTTGTAAATAACTTTTCAATGCTTTGTACCATTGCTGACAGCTGAAGTTAAAACAAAACAGTTGTGGTAGGTATCGGTACTCGTACTCGTTGTAAAAAAAATGGTATCGGTGCATCCCTAGTTCCCACCATCCCTGTACGAGTTCCCAGGTCTGTACACCTGCTGTGCTCATTATGAGGGGTTCCCACCATCCCTGTACCGAGTTCCCAGGTCTGTATGCCTGCTGTGCTCATTATGAGGGGTTCCCACCATCCCTGTACCGAGTTCCCAGGTCTGTATACCTGCTGTGCTCATTATCAGGGGTTCCCACCATCCCTGTACCGAGTTCCCAGGTCTGTACACCTGCTGTGCTCATTATGAGGGGTTCCCACCATCCCTGTACCGAGTTCCCAGGTCTGTATGCCTGCTGTGCTCATTATGAGGGGTTCCCACCATCCCTGTACTGAGTTCCCAGGTCTGTACACCTGCTGTGCTCATTATGAGGGGTTCCCACCATCCCTGTACCGAGTTCCCAGGTCTGTATACCTGCTGTGCTCATTATGAGGGGTTCCCATCATCCCTGTACCGAGTTCCCAGGTCTGTATACCTGCTGTGCTCATTATCAGGGGTTCCCACCATCCCTGTACCGAGTTCCCAGGTCTGTATACCTGCTGTGCTCATTATCAGGGGTTCCCACCATCCCTGTCCCGAGTTCCCAGGTCTGTATACCTGCTGTGCTCATTATGAGGGGTTCCCATCATCCCTGTACCGAGTTCCCAGGTCTGTATACCTGCTGTGCTCATTATCAGGGGTTCCCATCATCCCTGTACCGAGTTCCCAGGTCTGTATACCTGCTGTGCTCATTATCAGGGGTTCCCACCATTCCACTTTCAGTTGACATAGCCTTTACACATTATTTACACAATAACATCTGACCTAAAGAACAAAGTTGCTTAATAATATTTCTTCTTGACCCCATTCGCACAGAAGAAAGGTGCATGCAGTTTTGCAGCATGAATAATTTACTAATACACCCCTTAGGGGTTCCCATTCGGTCGCAATCGTTGTATCTTCATCTTTCTGACCATTTTATTATAAAGCCACCTTATACAATGCTTGCTTTCCTGTATTTTCCTAGCTGGGGGGGGGGGATTGTTTTACCCTCAGATTGTCTATTGTTGAGATCCTTCAAATCAAAAGGTTTAATTTAGCGCCAGAACAGGGTGAGACAAAAAGCAATTATTTTGCCAATCTTAGTAAATAGGTCTCAAAGGTGCAGATTTGTGCTCTGTGCGTCCATTCTTCACTTCCATCTTCTCAGCGCCATGGGCGCGACACCCCCTCCAACCGCTTGATCTAAACTGGGGAACATTAGCCTGAGTCTATAAATGGGACATTTAGTGGAGAGATTGCTGGAAGGTCGGATAATTCAGTTTCCAGCAGTAAATAACAATGTTCCAGCTGTCAGTCACTGTCCCCTGAGTATCACAGGTTAACAGAGATAAGCAGTGACAGACACCCCTGCCCTGAGATGAATCGCTCCACTTTTTATTAGTTGCAAGTCGAGTGAAGATTGTTATATCCACCCGAAGTACAATCAGCGTGACACGGCCGAGGCGCTCCGCCGACGCTCTGTAATTTCCGTGTCAGTTGGGCTGATTTGTTCTGAGGACGACATATAGGTCTTCGGCTGGGTGACTTTCAAGAAGATTCAAAACAAATAAATACAATAAAGACCGAGGGCTGTCACATCAAACACATATGGAACTGGCCCGAATGAGTGGAGAAGGAAAGTCTAGTATCACCAGGTTTTTGCCGGATTTACCGTTTGTTCAAGCTGCGGAAACAAGAGTCCAAGACCAGCTGAATGGGAATGGCCAGTCTGAAGACAGACCCTGGATGGGTATTGAGGAGCAGCCTTATTACCCTGCTCAGTATCCACCCCAGAGCTTGTCATCTACTGAGCGTTCTCTTTGAGTACCAGAACCTCAACAAGGTCCATCTACACTGCAAAAACAATCAAATATTAAAGGAGGTATATTTCTAGCAAAACTACAAAAAAATCTAGAACAGTGGTCTTCAAACTGTGGCCCGTAGGCCAGATGCGGCTTTTTGTTTGCCTTTATCCGGCCCTTGGGGCACTATTCCCCTCCTACTGGACACCAATGATGAGGGACTATTCCCCCCACTGGACACTAATGATGAGGGACTATTCCCCCCACTGGACACCAATGATGAGGGACTATTCCCCCCACTGATAACAATGATGAGGGACTATTCCTCCCACTGATAACAATGAGGAGGGACTATTCCTCCCACTGACACCAATGATGAGGGACTATTCCCCCCACTGATAACAATGAGGAGGGACTATTCCTCCCACTGACACCAATGATGAGGGACTATTCCTCCCACTGACGCCAATGATGGGACACTATTTCTTTCACTGATGCGAATGATGGGGCACTATTCCTTCTACGGACACTAATGATGGGGCACTTTTTCTCCCACTGACACCAATGATGGGACACTATTCCCCCCACTGGACATCAATGAGGAGGGACTATTCCTCCCACTGACAACAATAATGAGGCACTGTTCATCCCACTGAAACCAAAGATAGGCCACTTTTCCTCCCACTGACACCAGTGATGGGGCACTATTCCTCCCACTGATACCAATGATGGGGCACTGTTCCTCTCACTGACACCAATGATGGGGCACTATTCCTCCCAGTGACACCAATGATGGGGGACTATTCCTCCCACTGACACCAGTGATGGGGCACTATTTCTTTCACCGATACCAATAATGCAGCACTATTTATTTCACTGATGCCAATGATGGGGCACTATTCCTCCTACTGACAACAACATGGGGCACTATTCCTTCCACTGACAACAACGATGAGGCACTGTTGTTCATCCCACTGACATCAATGATGGGGTACTATTCCTCCCGCTGGACACCAATGATGAGGTATTATTCCTTCCACTGACAACAATGATGGGGTATTATTTCTCCCACTGACTTCCTCACACTGATACCAACGATCAAACACTATTCTTCCCACTAACTCCAAAGAGGGGACTTTATCGATTCCACATTTGTTACTCTCTCTAGTCACAGTCCAGGCCCCCTAAAGTCTGAGGGGCAATAAGCTGGCCCTTTGTTTGGAAAGTTTGGAGCCCCCTGATCTAGAAGGTCATCAACCCAGCAAAATGGAACAACACAAAAATATCTGAAGGAAAGGGTGTTCCAGGATGGAGGGACAGATATAGTGATGTTGTGGACACACTTGGACTTTGATGTAATATTTTAACATTTGTTATTGTTTTGTTTGTTTGTTTTTTGACCTATAGGTCAGGAATAATATGTAACACATTTGTTGTCTTTGAAGCATAGTCCTGTAGAAGCGATGTATCCATGAAACTCATAGACTCAACAAGTAACAAAAATTACATTTGATATGTTGTGTTTTTAAGATTTTGACATTTTAGATATACAATCTGTGCTGTTTTATTTTATAATTTTTTTGTACATTTTTTGATGCTGGTATACCCGTTGGCCATCCTGGAACACCCTGTCTTTTGGATATTTTTTGTGTTGTTCCATCTACACTGCACTTTCATTGTACATCAGCCACTTTGAAGGAGGACTGTCTTCTATGTGGTATCCAACACTATCGAGACCTTGCTTCTATTAGTCCAGCGTTATCACATCTACACAGTAGTCTATAGACAGGTCTTCTTTACCACCTCATGGCCTGCTCCATAATAACACAACATTACTGAGTATTAAAGGTTTCAGCACTCAAACACTTGTTAAGCAGAGATGAGCAAATTTTTGGAAAGTCCAATCAGTTGGTTCAGGAACCTCCTAAAAATGTTGACTCTATCCGAAAAAGAAGTCCCATTGAAATCGATGAAAATATGAACCGGGCTCCGAAAAAAAAAAAATGCCGCGTACACACGTTCGGATTTTCAGACGGAAAGTGTTCGATGGAAGCTCTTTGTCAAAAATTCCGATCGTGTGTAGGCTCCATCGGACATTTTCCATCGGAATTTCCGTCACACAAAATTTGAGGATCTGGATATCAAATTTTCCGACAACAAAATCCGTTGTCGGAAATTCCGATCGTGTGTACACAATTCCGACGCACAAAGTTCCACGCATGCTCGGAATCAAGCGGTAGAGCAGCACTGGCTATTGAACTTTCTCGGCTCGTTGTACTTGTTGTACGTCACCGCGTTCTTGACGTTCGCAATTCCCAACCAACTTTGTATGACCGTGTGTATGCAAGACAAGTTTGAGCCAACATGTGTCAGAAAAAATCCGTGGATTTTGTTTTCGGAATGTCCAATCAATGTCCGATCGTGTGTACGGGGCATTACAGTGCAGAGAATGATAAATTGTGGAGAAGGTTTAGGAAGCTCCTGGTGGCCCTGACTAAGGGGAGATGCATGGGACATTTCCTTTAAAAGTTCTACCAGGCAAACGTTGATAGCATCTTCAATGTCAGTTTAGGAAGCTCCTGGTGGCCCTGACTAAGGGGATGCATGGAACATCTCCTTTAAAAGTTCTACCAGGCAAACGTTGATGGCATCTTCAATGTCAGTTTAGGAAGCTCCTGGTGGCCCTGACTAAGGGGATGCATGGGACATTTCTTTTAAAAGTTCTACCAGGCAAACGTTGATAGCATCTTTAATGTCTGTTTAGGAAGCTCCTGGTGGCCCTGACTAAGGGGATGCATGGAACATTTCCTTTAAAAGTTCTACCAGGCAAACGTTGATAGCATCTTCAATGTCGGTTTAGGAAGCTCCTGGTGGCCCTGACTAAGGGGATGCATTGGACATTCCCTTTAAAAGTTCTACCAGGCAAACGTTGATAGCATCTTCAATGTCGGTTTAGGAAGCTCCTGGTGGCCCTGACTAAGGGGATGCATGGGACATTTCTTTTAAAAGTTCTACCAGGCAAACGTTGATAGCATCTTCAATGTCACTTTTGCAGAAGTAGATCCTACATGTGCTCATCTTTACGTACATATGCCATTAATTCTCAATGGCACAAACAGTTGCGTGCCAAAACGCATGCTGCCACAGTACAACGCGCTTTGGTGTGGCTTGATTTTTTTTGCGTGTTACTCATGCATGAGGAAGTCCTTTGAAGTTAATGAACTGCCCTAACCCCGACGCGGTGGACCACGCAGAAATGAGAAAAAACTGCGTGCGCTAGGGTGCACCTCCGTGGTGTGAACAAAACCTTTGGCAGGCTGTAAAAAAAAATGTTTGAATCAGCGGACAGAGCCGCGTTCGGGTCAGATTTCTGGGGCAAAGCCAAGGCTTTCAGCTAAGCAAACAGACGATCGTCACGCTATCCCTTTAAATAAACTCGGAGAACAGGAAAAAAGATCTATTTTCTCACCGATTAGCCCCGGGGGGAGGTCATTTTGCAAAATCTCGGAGAAATATTTGTGTCTTCTACATTTCCACACTCTACCCCAACCCAAACCGGTCATAACCGCAACCCAAACAGCCCAACGCACCGAGAAACCGAGATGCCCTGAAATCTTACCCGCCCCCCAAAACTAATTGTAACGGGAAACATAACTTTAATGAAGTCATCTCGGCTTCGACGGGGGGAACTTGACAAATGACCCCCCAAAGGTTAAATGAAATATTTTCCTGCCGCCATCGATTAATTCCGCGCTGGATTGTAAAAAGACTTCAATTAAACAAATCTTCATATTTTGTCAGGTTTTTTTTTTACATTGAGCTACTGCCAGAAAAAAAACAGACGCCGTCATTCAGGAAAACAAAGGTAGAGGCCGCTCCGGCTTTGAATATTCACCTAATAAAGATACAGAATTTTTTGGGCTACCCCCCCCCCCCCATTTTTTTTTCTTTCAGTTCTCTGCAAACACCAATTTTCAGGATAATTATTTAGGGGGAAAAAAAAAGAAAAGCTTGGCTTAATCCCCGGCTTTACCAGCCGCTTCATATGGGAATATGGAAATAAAAAGGGCTCAGTTGTGACCTGGAGAATGTGCGAAAGCAGAAGGAATTCACTAATCTTTTTATTACACCGAGACATCTGGAAACCTGAGGATTCGCTGGAACTGCGCCGTGCCCCTGTAATTGCTCAGGGGGGGGGCACGCTGGTTGGGGGTGACAACTATTTCAGAGGCGAAACGCAGGAATCCTATCAGGAAAATGGAACATTTAGGTGAGATTTTATTTGGATCAGTGATCAGATGTATTAACTAAAATGTAACTTTTAGGGCTCATTTACACTTGCTTCGACTTTAACACACGTTAAAGCGCCTACCGCTTCAACAGGCTTTTTTTATGTGTTTTTGATGCTTCGGTGATGCTTTTATGGAGCGTTAACCTCTTGCTGACCGCCCCCACGTAGATTTACTGTGGGGGGGGGGGGCGGCGGCTCCTCTGCGCAGAATCACGTACCTGTACGTGATTCTGCACTCCCGGGTCTGGGGGGCGCGCAAGCGCGCCGCCGGCGACCGGCTCCCACTGTGATTGGACATAATGGAAGCCATTCAGCGGGTCCCGGCGATCGCTTGGGAGAGAAGCAGGAAGGGCGGTCTGCCTATGCAAACAAGGCAGATCACTGTTCTGTCAGTAGGGAAGGTAGAGATCTTGTGTTTCTGTTAAGCAGGAACACAGGTCTCTGCCTTCCCACAGTACAAGCGTCTCCCCCACGGTTGGTAAACACTCCCTAGGCACACATTTAACCCTTTGATCACCCCCCCTGCCAGTGTCATTAGTACAGTGACAGTGCATATATTTAGCACCGATCACTGTCTTATGCTGCGTACACATGAGTAGACTTTTCGACCGGATTGGTCCGACGGACAATTAGACCGTGTGTGGGCTTCATCGGACCTGCAGCGGACTTTTTCGGTCGAAAATTTGACTGACTTTAGATTTGGAACATGTTTCGAATCTTTCCGCCGGAACTCCGCCGGACCCAGTTCCTATCGAGAAATCCGCTCGTCTGTATGCTAGTCCGACGGACGAAAACTGACGCTAGGACAGCTATTGGCTACTGGCTATCAACTTCCTTATTTTAGTCCGGTGTACGTCATCATGTACGAATCCGTCGGACTTTGGTGTGATCGTGTGTAGGCAAGTCCGTTCTTTGGGAAAGTCCGTTGGAAGTCCGCCGAAAGTCCGTCGGACCAGTCCGGTCGAAAAGTGCGCTCGTATGTACCAGTGTCACTGGTCCCCAAAAAAGTATCACTTAGTGTCCAATTTGTCCGCTGCAATATCGCAGTCCTGCTATAAAGGCACTTTCACACTGGGGCGGGGGGGGGGGTGGTAAAGTGCCACTAATTTTAGCGGCGATTTACCGTCGTTTTAGCTGCGCTTTTCGGCTGCAAGCAGGGAGCTTTTATCCCACGCTAGCGCCCAATAAAGGGTTAAAAGCGCCCGCAAAGTGCCGCTGCCGAATCGCTTTGCAGGTGCTTCGGCAGCGATGGCCATTGACTTGGCAGGGGCATTTTAGGAGCGGTGTATACAACGCTCCCGCAACGCTCCAAAGATGCTGCTTGCAGGACTTTTTTTCCCGTCCTGCAAGCGCACCGCTCCAGTGTAAAAGCACTCAGGCTTTCCAGTGCTCTGTGCTGGCAGAGCTGAGTAAGAGCCACACCCCTCATCACATCCACATGACCCTAGAAGGGGTGTGTCTGACCAGCTCTGTTACTGAGTTCTGATTACTGGGCATGCTGGCTTTAACTCTGATGCCTATTGGGAGGCACAGTTATATTTCTAGTGCCCGCGCGCAGGGTAAGACTATAGAAGCGGGGGCTGGCAGTCATGGTTTCTCAGTTAGCAATATTGTTATGATCACTGAAACATATGCTGGAGATTTTAGACCTTCCCAATCAATCCATAACTTTAAAAAAATTAAATTTTGTGATATTCGCGGTTCTTTCAGATTTATAGTTTTTTAATTTATTTTTTTTTCTTTTACTTCTCCTTTAAAACTGAGAGTTGGACAGCAGTGATAGTTGTTGGGTTCCCGGACAGGAAGACGGATGTCCCTTCGCGGACCGGGACTTCCAATCACCATGACTCACACTTATGACTTTCAGAGGGAAGACAATATTGCGCGCTCCCCAGCTGTATATTATCACCAGGAACTTGTTCCACAAGATGTATGGTGGCGGGCGGCGTGATTTGTGCTTTTCAATAAGAGGCGGTAACATTAAGGAGGACATGGGTGGCGGTAATGGGGTATTAGAGAGACAATCATTACACATGACAGACACCCCCAGAGGGTCATTTGCAGAGGAAAGTAATACAATTCTGACCCATCCGCTCGGCGCCAATATGTGTGCCAACACAGGCGCCGCGTCTTATTAAAACCTCTTTATTACGGGGATCAGACAGCCCGAGGCTATATATATGTGTACACAGAGATATGTCTTTTGCTAAGTGCGAAGGGAGAACTACAACTCCCAGCATGTTCCGCCAGGCAAGAAAGGTTTATCACGTGCTACAACGCATGCATTAATGGATGTTGCCAAAACGCATTGGCAATCCGTAGTGTGTTGTGGTGCAGTTCATTGTGAATTCCCCCCCAATGCATTGCACAGTGCAACCCAACACAGCGCACCGCAACGCCTATACCGCGTGGTACATTGAATATCAAGGGTTGTGCACTTTTTTGCATGCATCATGGGGTGCCATTCATAATAAATGTATGCCGTAATCATCATTAACGCAGGTGAGTTAACATACAGCCACAGAACGATTTAGTATGAGTGGACCCTAAGCCATCATTAACCACGTGCCGACCAGCCATTGTCATTATACTGCGGCAGGTTGGCTCGTTCCCGCGAATCGCCATAGCTGTACATCGGCCCTTTAAACAGCTATAGCAGGCACGCGTGCCCACTGCATGGCGGGGGGGAGCTGATGCACGTGGTCAGCGGCCGTGATGTCAGCCGGCCACCCACGATCGCTCCACAGAGAGCCAGAACGGGAATCTGTCAATGTAAACAAACAAATCCTCGTTCTGACAGGGGAGGAGAGAGAGATCTTCTGTTCCTAGTGATCAGGAACAGCGTTCTCTCTCCTCCTTTAGTCAGTCCCCTCCCCCCACAGTCAGAAACACCTCCCTAGGGAACACATTTAACCCCTTTATAGCCCCCTAGTGTTAACCTACCCATCCCCTGCCAGTGTCATTTATACAGTAATCAGTGCATTTTTATAGCAGTGATCGCTGTATAAATAACACTGGTCCCAAAAAAGTGTCAAAAATTCAGTCATGCAACTTTCCATTTAATTCTTGCTGTGTATAGCCCTGAATAACTGCTTGCCCTAGTTTACGTGGACGGTCAGGGATAGCAACACCTGGGACAGGGACACAAAAAAAAAGGGGGCAACCTCCTGCCTTTACCACCACCTGGCTGTCCGTGTGAACGAGCTTTTAACCACTAGGCGACCAGCGAACGAAGATATACGTCGCCACAATGGCTCGGCTAGGCGAATGGGCGTACAGGTATGTCCCCTTTAAGACGCAGCATTGTGGGTGCGAGCGCACCCTCTGCGTGCTCCGTGACCGTGCCCGCGGGTCCCGCGGACTCTATGTCTGCCGGGGGCCCGCGAACATGTCACGGAGCGGAAGAACGGGGAGATGCCAGGGCATTTCCCGGTTCTGCCTAGTGACATGACAGAGATCTACTGCTCCCTGTCACCAGGAGCAGTGATCGCTGTCATGTCAGTGGTAGCCCATCCCCCCCCACAGTCAGAATCACTCCCTAGGACACACTTAACCCCTTCATCGCCCCTACTGTTTAACCCCTTCCCTGCCAGTGTCATTTACACAGTAATCAGTGCATTTTTATAGCACTAATCGCTGTATAAATGACAATGGTCCCAAAATGGTGTCAAAAGTGTCCGATGTGTCCGCCATAATGTCGCAGTCATGATAAAAATCTCAGATCGCCGCCATTTCTAATAGAATTAATAATACAAATGCCATAAATCTATCCCCTATTTTGTAGACGCTATAACTTTTGCGCAAACCAATCAATATACGCTTATTGCATTTTTTTTTTTTTTTTACCAAAAAATATGTAGAAGAATACATATCGGCCTAAACTGAGAAAGAAATTCGTTTTTTTATATTATTTTTTGGGGATATTTATTATAGCAAAAAATAAAAAATATTGCTTTTTTTTTTTCAAAATTGTCGCTCCTTTTTTGTTTATAGCGCAAACAATAAAAACCGCAGAGGTGATCGAGTACCACCAAAAGAAAGCTCTATTTGTGGGGAAAAAAGGACATCAATTTTGTTAGGGTGCAACGTCGCACGACTGCGCAATTGTCAGTTAAAGCGACGCAGTGCCATATCTCAAAAAGTGCTCTTGTCAGGAAGGGGGTAAATCTTTCCGGGGGTTAAAGTGGTTAATGTTTTTGTGAAGTTCAAGAAGTGTAAGTATCTGAAGATGACATGGTATCAGCATCTTCCTTGCCCTGTACAGGAGAGCTCAGATTGGGGGGGAAAGGAGAGGAAGAACAAGGAGCCAATCAGCGGTGTTGCAGTGCTTACAGTGGGGAAAATAATTATTTGATCTCCTGCAGATGTTGTACGTTTCCCCACTTACAAAGAAATGAAGGGTCCATCATTTTTATCATAGGTATATTTTAAATGATAGAGACAGAATATCAACCAAAAATCCAGAAAAAAACACATGATACAAATGTTATAAATTGAGTTGCAGTTCAGTGAGTAAAATAAGTAATTGATCCCCAAGCAAAAAACGACTTAGTACTTGGTGGAGAAACCCTTGTTGGCAAGCACAGAGGTAAGACGTTTCTTGTAGTTGGTGACCAGGTTTGCACACATCTCAGGAGGGATTTTGGTCCACTCTTCTTTACAGATCTTCTCTAAATCCTTAAGGTTTCTTAGCTGTTGCTTGGCAACTCGAAGTTTCAGCTCCCTCCATAAATTTTCTATAGGATTAAGGTCTGGAGACTGTCTCGGCCGCTCCATGACCTTAAAGGGGTTGTAAACATGTTTTTTTCACCTTAATGCATCCTATGAGAGTGACGCCCCCCCCCTCCTGTTTTACTCACCTGAGCCCTTCGATCCCTCGGTGGAGACACGCTATACCTCTCTGCCCGGGGTTCTGGGCTCTTGATTGGATAGATTGATAGCAGCGCAGCCATTGGCTCCCACTGCTGTCAATCAAATCCAATGACGCGGGCGCCGGGGGGGCGGGACCGAATCCTACATTCGGCGTCTATGGATGCCGATTGCTGGACTTGGGAGTGCGCCCGCAAGGTAACCCCCCGGGAGAGCGCTTCTCCTAGGGGGTTATCTGATGCGGGGAGGAGCTGATAGCGCCGCCGGGGGGACCCCAGAAAAGGAGGATCGGGGCCACTCTGTGCAAAACGAACTGTACAGTGGAGGTAAGTATGATGTGTTTGTTATTTAACCGCTTCAGCCCCAGAAGATTTTACCCCCTTCCTGACCAGAGCACTTTTTGCGATTCGGCACTGGGTCGCTTTAACTGACAGTTACGCGGCCCTTGCGACGTTGTTCCCAAAAAAAATTGACGTTTTTTCCCACAACAAGAGCTTTCTTTTGTTGGTATTTGATCACCTCTGCGGTTTTTATTTTTCGCGCTATAAACAAAAAAAGAGAGAAAATTTTGAAAAAAAACGCAATATTTTGTACTTTTTGCTGTAATAAATATACCCATATTTTTTTAAAAAGCAAATTTTTTCTCAGTTTAGGCCGATATGTATTATTCTACATATTTTTGGTAATAAAAATCACAATAAGCGTATATTGATTGGTTTGCGCAAAAGTTATAGAGTCTACAAAATAGGGGATAGATTTATAGCATTTTTGTTATTTTTTTTTTTTTTTTTACTAGTAATGGCAGTGATCTGCAATTTTTATTGGGACTGCGACATTATGGAGGACACATCGGACAATTTTGACACATTTTTGAGACCATTGGGCATTGATTACTGTAAAAATGTCACTGGCAGTGAAGGGGTTCACACTAGGGGGCGATCAAGGGGTTAATTGTGTTCCCTAGTGTGTGTTCTAACTGAAGGGGGGGATGGGACTTACTAGGGGAGATGACAGATCGCCTTTCATACTTTGTATGAACATACGATCTGTCACTTCTCCCCTCAGAGAACCGGGGTCTCTGTGTTTACACAAAGAGAACCCAGTTCTCGCCGTGTTACGAGCGATCGCGGGAGCCCGGCGGTCATCGAGACTGCCAGGCACTCGCATCGGCTCAGAGGGCGAGCTGCGGGCGCGCGCGTCCCTAGTGGCCACCAGAGGGAGCGACGTAACATAACGGCGATCCGCGCAGCCGGGCCATGTTGTCGCAGTACAACTGCGGCGGCTGGTCGTCAAGCGGTTAAAAAAACACAAAGTTTAACCATAACTTTAATGTGCATCTTCTTGAGCCACTCCTGTGTTGCCTTGGCGGTATGTTTTGGGGCATTGTCATGTTAGAAGACCTATTTGCAACCCATCTTCAGTGTTATGGCTGAGGGAAGAAGGTTCTCATCCAAGGTTCTCGTCCATTGGCACCTCAATGCAGCAAAGTCGGTCTGTAACTTTAGCAAAGAAACGGCCCCAAAGCATAATGTTTCCACCTCTGTGCTTGACTGTTGGAATGGTGTTCTTAGGGTCATAGTCAACTTTTTTCTTCCTCCAAACACGGCGAGTCGAGTTAATGCCAAAGAGCTCAATTTTGGTCTCATCTGACCACAGCACTTTCTTCCAATCCTTCCCTGAATCATTTATATGTTAATTGGCATTTGATCCTCTAACAACCAACAATAATTCTGGCTACAGTAGGTGCTCATGTGGTACACAGATTAGTCCTGACAATTTGAGAAGGCGCTCCTAACGACAACTCGCTATGTGTATAAAAGACACCTGTCCACAGAATCTCTTTCTTCCATTCAAACCTCACCATCATGAGTAAGACCAAAGAGCTGTCAAAGGACATCAGCAACAAGATTGTAAACCTGCACTGGGCTGCAATGGGCTTCAAGACCATCAGCAACAAGCTTGGTGAGAAGGAGAAAACTATTGGAGGGATTATTCACAAATGGAATAAATACAAAATAACCATTAATCACCCTCGGTCTGGAGCTCCATGCAAGATTTCGCCTCATGGGGTAGGAATGATTATGAGAAAAGTGAGGGATCAGCCCAGAACTACATTGGAGGAGCTTGTGAATGATCTCAAGGCAGTTGGGACCACAGTCACCAAACAAACCATTGGTAATACAATACGCCGCCGTGGATTGAAATCCTGCAGCGCCTGCAAGGTCCCCCTCTTCAATGCACATGTACAGGCCTGTCTGAAGATTGCCAATAAACATCTAAAGGATTTGGAGAAGGATTGGAAGAAAGTGCTGTTGTCAGATGAGACCAAAATTTAGCTCTTTGGCATTAACTCGACTCCCCGTGTTTGGAGGGAAAAAAATGTTAACTATGACCCTAAGAACACCATTCCTACAGTCAAGCATGGAGGATGAAACATTATCCCTCGGGGCTGTTTCTTTCCTAAGGGTACAAGCCGACCTTGCCGCATTGAGGAGCCAATTGACGGGGCCGTGTATTGTAAAATCTTGGATGAAAACCTTCTTCCCTCAGCCAGAACTCTTAAGATGGGTCTTCCAGCATGACAATGCCCCAAAACATACTGCCAAGGCAACAAAGGATTGGCTCAAGAAGAAGCACATTAAGGTCATGGAGTGGCCTAGCCAGATCTTAATCCTATAGAAAATTTATGGAGGGAGCCGAAACTTCGAGTTGCCAAGCAACAGCCAAGAAACCTTAAGGAATTAGAAAAGATCTGCAAAGAAGAGTGGGCCAAAATCCCTCCTGAGATGTGTGCAATCCTGGTCACCAACTACGAGACACGTCTTACCTCTGTGCTTGCCAGCAAGGGTTTCTCCACCAAGTACTAAGTCATGTTTTGCCCGGGAATCAAATACTTATTTTACTCACTGAACTGCAACTCAATTTATAACATTTGTATCATGTGTTTTTTCTGGACTTTTGGTTGATATTCTGTCTCTATCATTTAAAATACACCTATGATAAAAATTATAGACCCTTCATTTCTTTGTAAGTGGGCAAACGTACAAAATCTGCAGGGGATCAAATAATTATCTTCCCCACTTTATATGCCAACAAGAAACACGTTGATAGGAGGGAGAGAGCTAGAGAGACAGAGAGATTAGCTTGTCAGTCTGTTGCTTCTCCTTCACTGTCCAATCATATCTATGGGGTGTTACAAGAAACATGCTGTGTCAATGTAAATGCTTTGATGCAGCTGACAGTGTGGATGGGCCCTTAGGCTCTGGTTACCTTGTATAGGATGTTGATAACCTGGCATTATTCGGATATTGGTGATTTTCAGGTTGCTCGACCAGATTTGACCATTAGCTGCTGTTCCATTGAAGGGAAAAGAGCAGGCCATTTTTGCATGTTCAGAGTTCCCCTTTAATTCCCGCCGCTAGCGAAGAGCCCTTTGCCCTTCTTCACAGTAGAGCATCTATTGTAGATAATGCAATCCCTGTGGCCATTACATCACCCCAGCAGCTTATTTCCCTAGGGTGCAATGGGTGAACTAAGCTTTGGCCATCAAACTACAAGCCCACCGCCATATTAACCACTCAGCCCCAGCCCGGACAATAAAAGATAAATAGAAAAATGTCAGAAGAAAGCTTCCCTCCGAGGGTCTGCGGCCTGTCACTCCAGCCTTTTATCTGTAAAAAAAGGTCTTTTCATGTTTCTTGCAAATGTCAAAAGTTGGACAAGAGGAAAGAACCTAAAAAGAAGGCTGGAAAGGTTTCTGTTTCAGCGGGATTTGGAGCTGATCCGTGCAAGTCTTTGTGCCGCGACTTCCTGCGGCTTCGTATCCAAGAGACAATTTTAGACTGTCAAAAATAGCTCCTTTTTTTGCTAGAAAATAAAGTCAGAATGTTCTCAGATGAGAGCCGTTCAGTAATTCTCATCTGTTCTATCTTCCTTTGTGTAAGAGCGATACTTTTGCTCTTGCCTTAGTTGTACCAGGAATAAAGGGGTTAAAGAACTAGTCAAAGTTGGATCAAAACTTATCAGAATAATTTTTCCAATGTCACATTACCCCCCGTAAGGGCAGCTGGATTTGTAACGGGTTCTCCTGCTGTTTCTAATGGTGATCTGCCCTGGAGTCTACACCCACAAAAACTCACCGACCCACCAATAATGTGAGGTGGACAAGCTTCAGATCTGTCAATCCCTTTCTTTCAATTTATTTTCTCAGTTGGGTAGAGAGCGTTAGAAGTACCGGAGACCCTAGAAACAGCAACAAAAAAACCCTCCACACAGTAGACCTCTCAATTAAATCTTTAGGCCCCGATTATCTAATACTGTATCTTCTGGTATCTTTTGACGTCTTCCACAGGTCTGCTATCCCGGGATTTCCATTATAAGACATTTGAGATGGACTGGATTTTCTCCTACTGGAGGTTCTTCCTTGGGAGGTCCTAGAGAGTCCATTTAAAAAACGTTGCTAGCCCAAGCCTTAGTTGTTCCAGAAATAAATGGGTTAAAGGCCTCTTCAAAACTGATGTAGCATCCCCCCCCCCCCATAAGGGCAGCTGGAGTTTTAACTGGCTTCCCTGCCATTCCCAATGGTGATCTTCCCCGTAGCTACACCCACAAAAACTCACAGACCCACCAATGACATAAGGTGGAGAACCTTCATATTTGTCAATCCTTTTCTTGCAATTTATTTGCTTACTTGTCTTGGGTACAGGAGACACAAAAACAGCAACAAAAATTCCGCCACACAGTAGACCTCCTTATTAAATTTTTAGGTCCGTATGAATGTGAATCTATAATAGATATGTAAAGCGCTGCGTAAATTGATGGAGCTATATAAGTACCTGAATTAATAAAATAAATAATAATATGACCTACTATCTTCTGGTATCTTTTGACATCTTCCACAGGTCTGCTGTCTCAGGACTTCCATTAAAAGATATGTGAGATGGAATGGATGTTTTTCCTAATGGAGGTTCTAGAGAGTCAATTTAAGAAACCTTGCTAGCCCAAGCCTTACTGTAGTTGTTCCAGCAATAAAGCCCTTCAAAGCTGGACCTAAACTTATCAGAAATGGCATCCAGACAATATTTCCAATGTAGCATTACTCCCTTGTGGGCAGCTGAAGTTGTAACAGGTTCTCCTGCCGTTCTGCCCTGGAGCTACACTTAAAAAGACTTACCGACCAACCAATGACATCAGGTGGACAACCTCCACATTTGTCAATCCTTGCAATTTATTTGCTCAGTTGCCTTGTGTAGAGAGGGTTAGGGTTATACAGGAGACCCTAAAACAGCAACAAAAGTTCCTCCACGCAGTAGTAACCTACTATCTTCTGGTATCTTTTGACGTCTTCCACAGGTCTGCTAATGGAAGGGATGTTTCTCCTAATGGAGGTTTTTCCTTAGCTAGTCCAAACCCTGATGATTTTGGCCCCCAAAATGTGCTGGCTACCACATTTTTCCTGTTGTCAGGATACTATCAACAATAGAGGAATATTGTCTATTGAGATAATTATTAGGAGTTTTGTTATTTCATGTGGACTTCTTAATTCAGGTGGCTTTATTTTTGTGGAGGAGTCCCTGTTTTTTTTTTTTTTGCATTGGAGAGCATGAAGTCAAGCCATCAAGTTCCAGCACCAATTTTTATTTGATGTTAGTAAGATCTGTCCCCAGGGTATCATGTTTGTTCAGTTCTTGGGCAGGTAAGTCGTAGGACTCTTTTGGCTTCGGCAGAAAGTCAATTTGAAGACTGTAGGCCCAGGTGGCAGCTACCTTTTAGCTTTTTCAACCTCTGCCAAAGGCGATTTTAAGATCCTTTTAGAGCTACGCCACAATCCAGCTTGGCTACTATAGGCCGGCAGCTAAGAGGACAAAAATCATTCTTGGCTCTAGCTTCCTTCTCCAGGCAGAACCTGGGAGGCAAGAAACCTTCTGGAGCTACATGACTCTACAGTGGGCGTCTCAAAATTTTCTAATTAAAGGGCCAGTTTACTGTCCTTCAGATTTTAGGAGGACCAGATTATGGCTAGTGGGAGTAAAAAATGCCTCAGACTTGGCGGTCAGTGGGGGAGTGAAATAATTACATAACTCCTATGGCCAGTAAGGGGTATTAGTATTTGTGGGAAGAATAATCTCAATCATTGGTGTCAGTGGAAGGAATAGTGTTCCATCACTGGTGTCAGTAGGAGGAATAGTGCCCCATATTGGTGTCAGTGGAAGGAATAGTGCACCATCATTGGTGTCAGTGGGAGCAATAGTGCCCCATCATTGGTGTCAGTGGAAGGAATAGTGTCCCATCATTGGTGTCAGTAGGAGGAATAGTGCCCCATCATTGGTGTCAGTAGGAGGAATAGTGCCCCATCATTGGTGTTAGTGGAAGGAATAGTGTCCCATCATTGGTGTCAGTGGGAGGAGGAATAGTGTCTCATCATTGCTGTCAGTGGGAGGAATAGTGTCAAATCATTGGTGTCAGTGGAAGGATTAGTGCCCCATCATTGGTATCAGTGGGAGGAGGAAAAGTGTCCCATCATTGGTATCAGTGGGAGGAATAGTGCCCCATCATTGGTGTCAGTGGGAGCAATAGTGCCCCATCATTGTTGTCAGTGGAAGGAATAGTGTCCCATCATTGGTGTCAGTAGGAGGAATAGTGCCCCATCATTGGTGTCAGTAGGAGGAATAGTGCCCCATCATTGGTGTCAGTAGGAGGAATAGTGCCCCATCATTGGTGTTAGTGGAAGGAATAGTGTCCCATCATTGGTATCAGTGGGAGGAGGAATAGTGTCCCATCATTGGTGTCAGTGGGAGGAATAGTGTCCCATCATTGGTGTCAGTGGGAGGAATAGTGCCCCATCATTGGTGTCAGTAGGAGGACTAATGCCCCATCACTGAGGAAAATAGTGAGTGAAGTGGGGCGATTTTATCGGTACCTTCATAGAACATTACAAAAAGTTTTTTTTTTTTAAAATACATTTTTACTTGTGTAAAATAAATATAATATTTTTTTTTTTAATCTTTTTTTTTGTAGTGTCCTTTGAGGGTAGGCAGAGTCACTGACTGGAGATCAAGGACTTTTTTTTAATGATAGAAGATGGAGTATTCCTGAAGAATGTTCCTATCGTCACATGTCAGGGATTTCTTCATGTACTGACAGGTCCACTTTAGTTCTTAGTCTGACCCCAACACTGAGCCATTAATCTCTCCTGTCCCCAACCAGCTGATCTGACAGGTGACAAGGCTGTGGGTGGCTTCCATCCGGTGGCGGGTGACATGGAAAGTCAGAGAGGTGGAGAGGGAAGTTCGCTGTCTAAGCAAGTTTCATTGAATGTTTTCATTCTCCGATCTCTATAAATCCATCTTATGTCATCTCACCATGAGAATCGCAGACAACCTGCATGCCGAAATCTGGCTCTGCTCCAAACGCCGATGTCATCCACCACCACGCCTGACTCTGGCAATCCCAACCCCTCCATGTCTGTCAGGAGCTCTTCCTCCACACCCTACGAAAAGCCACCGAGCCGCCACCGCATTCCGATCGCACACGCCCTGTTTTAACAAGCTTTTACTTTCGATGTGTGACCTCCGCTTACCCCATTGGCTAATATTAGTTTTATACTCTGCTACCTGTAATCCTTCTTTATGCTGCATCCAGGGCTGGGACAAGGGGTGGGCAGGAGGGAGTGGCTGCCCTGGGCACTCTGTTATCATATGAGGGGGGGGGGGGGCACCACGAAAGAGATTGGGGGGTGGGGGGCAGGGGGTAGGAATTGTTCCAGAGGAAATTTGGGGAGGTGTGCTAAGAGCACTGATTTGGGGGGGGGGGGGTGGATGAAGGGGGATTTGTTCTAGGTGGGGGATATAGGCGTGTGCACAGGGTGTGCTGGTTATGCCTGGGCACACCCAAATCACCCCATGTGGTGCCGATTCCCCCCGCTTCCCGTCTATCCCCTGCATTTCTGCCAGCTTCCTCCTCTCCGATCAGGAGCGGGGAAAGGGCTGGTAAATATTTTATTAACCGTCCTTCCTTTTCTGAATGAGCACAGTGAGTGATCTGTAGCGATCTCTCCTGTCTTCATTCCTAACTGAAGCATAGTAATCTACAGTATGTTTACTGCAGGCTGCAGAGAAAAGGGACTGGGGAATCTCTGTTCTTAGTTTCTTTCTCTGTCCCAAAAGTGAAAAATCAGGTGTCTGTTCTATGCTCCACCAAAGCCCCATAACGGGGCTCCTAAAAAAATAGTAAAAAATGGAATAAAGAATAATATTGTAAAAAATAATAAAAATAAAAAAACTACTGACACCGTCCTCTGCCCTACTGACACCGTTCACTGCCCTACTGACACCGTCCTCTGCTCTACTGACATCGTCCACTGCTCTACTGACACCGTCCACTGCCCTACTGACACCGTCCACTGCTCTACTGACACCGTCCACTGCTCTACTGACACCGTCCACTGCTCTACTGACACCGTCCACTGCTCTACTGATACCGTCCACTGCTCTACTGACACCATCCACTGCTCTACTGACACCGTCCTCTGCTCTACTGACACCGTCCACTGCCCTACTGACACCATCCACTGCTCTACTGACACCGTCCACTGCTCTACTGACACCGTCCACTGCTCTACTGATACCGTCCACTGCTCTACTGACACCATCCACTGCTCTACTGACACCGTCCTCTGCTCTACTGACACCGTCCACTGCCCTACTGACACCAATCTCTGCCCTACTGACACCGTCCACTGCTCTACTGACACCATCCACTGCTCTACTGACACCGTCCTCTGCTCTACTGACACCATCCACTGCTCTACTGACACCGTCCTCTGCTCTACTGACACCATCTACTGCCCTACTGACACCAATCTCTGCCCTACTGACACCGTCCACTGCTCTACTGACACCAATCTCTGCCCTAATGACACTGTCCTCTGCTCTACTGACACCCTCCACTGCCCTACTGACACCGTTCACTGCTCTACTGACACCATCCTCTGCTCTACTGACACCAATCTCTGCCCTAATGACACCGTCCTCTGCTCTACTGACACCCTCCACTGCTCTACTGACACCATCCACTGCTCTACTGACACCGTCCACTGCCCTACTGACACCGTCCACTGCCCTACTGACACCGTTCACTGCTCTACTGACACCATCCTCTGCTCTACTGACACCGTCCACTGCTCTACTGACACCAATCTCTGCCCTAATGACACCGTCCTCTGCTCTACTGACACCCTCCACTGCTCTACTGACACCATCCACTGCCCTACTGACAGCGTCCACTGCCCTACTGACACCGTCCACTGCCCTACTGACAGCGTCCACTGCCCTACTGACACCATCCACTGCCCTACTGACACCGTCCACTGCCCTACTGACACCGTCCACTGCTCTACTGACACCCTCCACTGCCCTACTGACAGCGTCCACTGCTCTACTGACACCATCCACTGCCCTACTGACACCGTCCACTGCCCTACTGACACCGTCCACTGCTCTACTGACACCGTCCACTGCCCTACTGACACCGTCCACTGCCCTACTGACACCGTCCACTGCCCTACTGACACCGTCCTCTGCTCTACTGACACCGTCCACTGCTCTACTGACACCGTCCACTGCCCTACTGACACCGTCCACTGCTCTACTGACACCGTCCACTGCCCTACTAACACCGTCCACTGCCCTACTGACACCATCCACTGCCCTACTGACACCATCCACTGCCCTACTAACACCATCCACTGCCCTACTGACACCGTCCACTGCTCTACTGACACCGTCCACTGCCCTACTAACACCGTCCACTGCCCTACTGACACCATCCACTGCCCTACTGACACCATCCACTGCCCTACTAACACCATCCACTGCTCTATTGACACCGTCCTCTGCTCTACTGACACCAATCTCTGCCCTAATGACACCGTCCTCTGCTCTACTGACACCGTCCTCTGCTCTACTGACACCATCCACTGCCCTACTGACACCATCCTCTGCTCTACTGACACCATCCACTATGAGACACTGATGGGGGTGCTAAGGGACACTGGTAAGGGTGCTATGTGACACTGATTTGGGTGCTATAGGACACTGGTAGGGGGCTGGATGCTACTGGATGTCCTCCAGCCAGGAAATTAGGTTCACTGTATCTGATTCTAAGGCACATGGTGAGCTGGGGGCAACTGTAGGGGGCGGGTCACTAAATGCAGCTGGGGGGGTCTCTCCAGGAAGCTGCAGGTTTTACGGGAGCAATTTGGAAGACTGGAGGCATTATGGGACACTGGTGGGTGCAATATGGAACACTGGTAGGGGCGCTATGGAACACCGGTGGGGTCACTATGGGACAATGGTAGGGGCGCTATGGGACACTGGTAGGGGCACTATGGGACACTGGTAGGGGCGCTATGGGACACTGGTGGGGGGCGCTATGAGAAACTGGTGGGGGGCGCTATGGGACACTGGTGGGGGGCGCTATGGGATACTGGTGGGGGTGCTACTGAGCATTTTTTAGCTCAAAGCTCCAAAACAGGTGTGAATAGGACCTAAATGAGACGCGTTTAGTGGCAGTACTGCCTGACGAATGCCATGTGTGGTTTCATTTTTGCTGCGCCCGTCCAGTAAAGCATTGTGGCCACGGCATGTGTGCCACTCTTTAGGTGGAACGGTTGGGAGGTGCTAAAAAATGCAGCTCTATCTCCTGCCTTTACCCATCTGTACGAGGGGGTGCTGATAAGTATTGAGCCTTACCCAGAAAAATTGAGCTAGGAAGCTGTAAATTGCAGGGTGTACTGGCCAATATGTCTATATTTAATGGTGCAAAACTCAACTACCTATGATTTTAACATCCCTTTCTTTTTCAGGTCCAAAGTGAACATGGCAGCACCTCCAGAATAATTCAATGTGGAAGAGCATAGGACCATAATCAAGTACCTGTTTCTCCAAGGGAAGGTGCTAGGCAGATCCATGATGAAATGTCACAAACCTTGGGTGACAGTGGCCCTTCATATGCAACAGTTAAACTTTGGGTTGTCAATTTTAAAACTGGCCTTAGTGAGAAACCCAGTGGAAGGCCTGTTTCTGTCTCTGTCTCTGTACCTGTAAATGTGAAGCCATCCATGACATGATCATGGAGGACCGCCGAATATCAGCCAAAAGTATTGCTACATATCTGGGAATATCACGTGAGAGAGTTGGTGCCATTATCCACAACGACTTGGAAATGAGAAAGCTTGCAGCAAAGTGGATCCCAAAACTTTTGACAACCGAACAAAAGACGAAACGTGTGGAGACATTGGTGGCTGTTTTGTAACACTTTGCAACAAATGAGTCAGATTTCCTGGACAAACTGGTAACTTGTGATGAGATACTGATCTACTGTTATGACTTTGAGACAAAGGAACAGTCTAAGGCAGCCTTTCGTAACCTTTTCAACACAGAGGAACCCTTGAAATAGATCTCCAGTCTCTGGGAACCCCTGCTAAAAATTAGAAATCTACAACTCATGATACATTAGTGTGATGGTCAGTGTTGGTCCTTACACTTGTGGTCATTGGGAAGAATTACCTCCTTACAGATAGCTTAAAAGATCAATGCTGTCAGTGGGAACTTATCTGAGAGGCAGAACCGGCCCAATGCTGAAGGAACCTCTAGCAAACTCTGGAGGAACCCTAGGGTTCCACAGAACCCTGGGTGAGAATCACTGGTCTAAGGAATGGAGGCACAGTGGTTCCCCAAGGCCAAAGAAGTCCTGTGTGCAAAGGTCAGTGCAGAAGCAAATGGCAACAGTTTGTTGGGATAAGAAGTGTGTTCTGTTGGTGGACTACCTCCAAAAAGGTTCAACCATCAATGCAACATAATACTGTGCTTTATTGATGAAGTTGAGGCAAAATATCAAGGAAAAAACGTCAAGGAATACTCTCCAAAGGTGTCATCCTGTTGCATGACAACGCCTCGTCACGCCTCGTCACACACTACAGGTGAAACAATGGAAATACTGCCCTCCTTAGGCTTTCAAGGGATGCCCCATCCACCCAATTCACTCGACCTGGCTCCTTCTGACTATCATCTGTTCTCTCAAAAAACACCTAAAGGGACAACGATTTGGGAGTGTTTCGGAGGCAACTAATGCTGCAAATGGACAGATGTCGCAAGTGCATTGACTTCCTGGGGGAATATGTAGAATAGTGTGGCAGTTCCAGTTTCCTATCTCAATTTTTTTATGGGTAAGGCTCAATACTTATCAGCACCCCCTCGTGTAAGCCCTGAAAATTACATACAGCTAGGAAAAAAAAAAAAATCAAGCTCTGTGATGTGTTTTAACAATGCAACGGCTTCCTCGCAGCGCACACCAGCGCACCCATGCAGCAGTGGCGACTTTACCTGTTTATAGCGCCCTCCGCAGCACAATAAGATTTGGCGGCGTCCTGGGATTGGCCGCATCTATGGGAGATAGCGATTGCTCAAAATATCACTGCACCAAACGAGATCAACGCGCTTCCCTCCCCCCCTCCCCCTGAGCTTATCACAACTTAATGAATTAGATTCCGCGTCTTCCTTGCGCCGCCGCCGCTTGTTTGTCTCGTTTTAATTGAAAGGTAGCTTATCAGAAATAATACACTTGAAATAGCAACCTAATTAAACAAACGCACCAAGAAAGAATAATTATTTCATTAATCAAAAGAAAGAGTGTTTGGACAACTTTTTTTTTTTTTTTTTTTTCCTTCTACCTGACGCGACCGCGGTAAACAGAACGGCGAGGAGATATCAAAAGTTTGACGAGATGATTTTTTTTTTTTTTTTTATGTTTGATGATCTCGTTTGATGATAAGAGAGGCAACAGGATTTGCAAATATGTCAGCGAGAATTAGAGCCGGCATCGGAGAAAATACATCAAACGGTTTGCTTGTTCCCGAAAATAGGAGAAGGCGCGTCGGTTCCGCCGCGGAATCTCTGCGCCTTATCAGGACATAATTCAATATATCATTTTTCTATACAAGAGAGAATCTTTCTAATGTTTGATCGTAAACCTTGAAAAAAGTTCACTAAATTTTCAGGTTGCTTGGCAGGAAGAAAAGTTCTGACCAAGGACGTCGGTTCCCGGGGATGAAATGTTACAGCGAGAGGAACGTTCTGGAAAGATCCGCCGCACGTGAAATGGAGAAGCTGATAAGAAGGCTTTTTTGGCCAAGGCGCAGCGTGAGCTCATGAAAGCGGGCCGAGCCGTGTGAGGTTTTGTGCCGGAAACCTCCTGACTTTCTAAAAAACTCTTCATAGCCAATTTAATGTTTTTTTTTCTTTAGGCAAAAGTTTCATCTTCGTTACATGGTAACAATTCTATCATTTCAAAGATGAAAATTCAAGTAGTAGGAACTCCTGTCTGGGTGACATTGAACTTGTTCTTGGCACTTGAATAAAACTTTGTTATCGCCTTTTTTTTTTACTCCTTTCATGCGTCTCCATGCTGCTGATCTCCTGCAACCTCTTTGCGGGTACTTCCTGTTGACCTGCATGGCATTTTTCAGTGCGAGTTTCCTAATGGTGGCAACAATGGACCATGTCTGTGTTGAAACAAAGGCAGGCCATACTCTAACCACTGGGCACTTTTACCCCCTTCCTGCCCAGGACAATTTTCAGCTCGCACTTTGAATGACAATTGCGCGGTCATGCAACACTGTACCCATAAAACATTTTTTGAGATAGATAAAGCTTTCTTTAAGGTGGTATTTAATCACAAAAGAAATTGAAGAAATGACATTTTTTGGGAAAAAAAGTTTTTTTTCTGAGGCTGCACTGATGGGCACTGATGAGGCTGCACTGATGGGCACTGATGAGGCTGCACTCATGAGGCGGCACTAATGGGCACTGGTGGGCACTGATAGACTGCATTGATGGGCACTGGTGAGGCTGCACTGATGGGCACTGATGAGGCTGCACTGATGAGGTGGCACTAATGGGCTCTGATGGGGACTGGTGAGGTTGCATTGATGGGCATTGATGAGGCTGCACTAATGGGCACTGATAGACTGCATTGATGGGCACTGAGAGGCTGCACTGATGGGCAATGATGAGTCTGCACTGATGGGCGCTGATGGGCACTGATGAGGCTGCACTGATGAGATGGCACTAATGGGCACTGATGGAGATTGATGAGGCTGCACTGATGGGCATTGATGAGTTGATGAGGCTGCACTCATGAGATGGCACTAATGGGCACTGGTGGGCACTGATAGACTGCATTGATGGGCACTGGTGAGGCTGCACTGATGGGCACTGATGAGGCTGCACTGATGGGCACTGATGAGGCTGCACTATGAGGCGGCACTAATGGGCACTGATAGACTGCATTGATGGGCACTGGTGAGGCTGCACTAATGGGCACTGATGAGGCTGCACTGATGAGGTGGCACTAATGGGCACTGATGGGGACTGATGAGGTTGCATTGATGGCCATTGATGAGGCTGCACCGATGGGCACTGATAGACTGCATTGATGGGCACTGATGAGGCTGCACTGATGGGCAATGATGAGTCTGCACTGATGGGCGCTGATGGGCACTGATGAGGCTGCACTGATGAAGTGGCACTAATGGGCACTGATGGAGACTGATGAGGCTGCACTGATGGGCATTGATGAGGCTGCACTGATAGGCCGCTGTGATTGGCCCTTTACCTCTATCTGTGATCAGCTGTGCCCGAAGGACACAGCAATCACAGAGGGCACCCGGGGGGGCTTCTGGGAGTTAATAGATACCCTCCCAAAGCCATCTGACTGCACTGTAGCCATTATTTGACTATAGCAGGTCAGCAAGTGGTTAAGCAATTTTCCTTCTTGCAAGCATGGGTGGAAGGAAAGAAAATGGCTTGATTTCCCCATTAACTCGCTCAGCGTTGGTGGGGGAATCCCTCCTGCAGCGCTATGGTGGTCTGCTGGCAGGGAGCCTTCCCTGCCAGCAGAACACAATAATCACTGCTGGTGGCTATAGCCACCAGCAGTGATCGCATGGAAAAAAATCTGACAGGCTGGTTGTACTGAAGTCGATCGATGGATCAAATCTCCATAGATGGATCAAATCTCGGGCCGGTTCTTGTTGAACCAGCTGAGATTCGATTCATCTATAGCTGGCTTAATGCTTGTAGTCTCCAGCTGAAGTCTGTGTGGCAGGGTGACAACACATACAGCAGCTGGGAGACAGGGACAGAGCGTTGTCAACCTATAACAGGAAGTGCCTGAAGAAGGACCTTCATGGCAGGATCATCCGGGATTATTTTAATGAAAGCTACATATTTTAAAAGTTTAAAAATGACTTTGGAAATTACAATAAGGGTGCTTTCACACAGCTCCAATGCAAAAACGCAGTAAAAATGCCTAAGTGTTTTTGCCACGTTTCTGGTACGTTTCCTGGTTGTTTCACAGCATTAAAGCTTGGATTTGTGACTCAAAAAATGCAACGCAAGTGTATTCTTGATGTGTTTTTAACGTGTTTTCTGTTCTTTCAAATGGGAACTTGCGTTTCTGGTGCAATTTTGGAAACAACAAAGAGGCAGCATGCAGGAGTTTTCAAAACGCACTCTCCCAGACTCTAGAACTTCCTATGCCAATCTGGTCTAACACCTCCTGCTTTCTAGGTCCCTCATCACCTCCACCTATGTTGTCATCCAGGACTTCTCCAGAGCCTCTCTCATCCTCTAACTCCCCACCCCCAATCTGTCCCAAGACTTTCTGCTCTCAATCTCCCATTTCACCTCCCCTACGCTTGCTTCTGGGACTTCTCCAGAGCCTTCTCCATCCTCTGGAATTCCCTACCCCATTCTGTCCCTTATTCTTGCAAATCCTTCTCTCTGTTTTCCCATATTTTGATAGAGTTTATATAGATTTTCTAGTGGTTTAATCTTGTCATCCCCCCCCCCCATGCTTGCCTCCAGGACTTCTCCAGAGCCACCCCATACTCTTAAACTCCCTAATCCAATTTCTATCCCAAGACTTTCTGCTCTTTAATTCCCCTTCACCTCCTACTATGCTTGTCTCCAGGACTTCTCCAGAGCCACCCCATACTCTTAAACTCCCTAATCCAATTTCTATCCCAAGACTTTCTGCTCTCTAATTCCCCTTCACCTCTTACTATGCTTGTCTCCAGGACTTCCCCAGAGCTTAAACCTTCCTCTGGAACGCCTTACCCCAATTTCTGTCCCAAAACCTGCTGCTCTCTAGCTCCTGTGTGACCCCCTCCTATTCTTGCCTCCAGGACTTCTCCAGAGTCTCCCCCATCCTCTAGAACGCCCTTCCCCAATCCGCCCCAAGACCTTCTGCTCTCTAGCTCCCATTTTACCTCCCCCCATGCTTGCTTCCAGGACCTCTCCAGCGCCTTCTCCATTCTCTGTAACTCCTTATTCCAATTTCTGTCCCAAGACCTCCTGCGCTTTAGCTCCTGTGTCACCTCCTCTTATACTTGCCTCCAGGACTTCTCCAGAGTCTCCCCCATCCTCTAGAACGCCCTTCCCCAATCCGCCCCAAGACCTTCTGCTCTCTAGCTCCCATTTCGCCTCCCCCCATGCTTGCTTCCAGGACCTCTCCAGAGCCTTCTCCATACTCTGGAATTCCTTCTGCAAGTCCTTCTCTCTGTTTTCCCATATTTTGATATAGTTTTTCTAGTGGTTTAATCTCCCATCTCTCTACTTATAACCATTTTTACTGTTCCCCACATAGACATTGCAGCTTCCTTTACATTTTTATGGTAACATTGGCAGCAAAGCAAAAACCAATCACTCGACTGATCCCGATAAATAGGGCCCGATGTTTATATTTCCATTCTTCTTGGGATTGTGCAGACCGGCCAGCTCTGCCAAGCGGACAAGTACCCTTACATAGACTTCCCCACAGCGGTGGGACTGCTCCATTCGCGGTCTTGACACTCAGCAAGCCTGGACATGGTGGTCACAATATTTATGGACCTTGAACGCTGGCTCTGTTATTCTAATACCCGCCAAGTCGTACCTCGTCCACCAAGGGAGATCCGCTTCCTTCGCTGCACGTAGGCCGGCCCCGGTATTAATTCTGGATCCCAGAGTGAGCTTTATTATACGAGAAGGAAATTAGGAAGCCAAAGCCTGGTGGGGTGACCCCTCCTATGCAATTTTAAAGTTCATTTTACCAGAAACACAGAAGCGAATGCAGGGAAATCTCCCTAATTGGTCCCCACGGGTTAATTTGATGGACATAATCTGATTCATTAAAAAAGGCCGTTCTAAAATTCTCTCCCAAATCGTTCTCTGCGGAGGAGAAGTTTACTGGCCACATTTCATCTTAAATTACATCTACCTGGAGGATTTTGTCATGGCACGCCGCGCTCAGAGCCAACTCCCGAAGCGCAGAAGGATTTCTGGTGCCCGGCTCTGTGTGTGGGCTCCATGGAGGTCCAGAGCGGATACAAAATTTTCATTATGGTATAAAAAAAACCCCCAGAGCGGAGGCTGGGGGGGGGGGTCATAAATCAGGACACATTCACAGGTCTCAGAAAAGTCTGATAATTGTGAAAGGAAAGTACATCAGGTGTTTGATTTAAAAAAAAAGTATCATCAGGAAAAAAAAAAAAAAGATTTTTTTTTTTCTTCAGTAGCATTGAACCCGTCACAAACACGGGCAGATCAAACCGAGTATATGATGAACAAATACAATCTGCACTACAATCACTGCACTTCACTCCTGATTAGGCAGCAGGAGACACAATGCATTCAGAGTGCCAGTCACCATTTTAGACTTTACAATTCAGCACTGATCTGGGATACACAACCTTTATCCTGTTTTTTTCCATTCATTTTTTTATTTATTTTTGCTTAAAAAAAAGAAAATGTGTGTGTGTGTATATATATATATATATGTGTATATGTATATATATATATATATATATATGTGTATATGTATATATATATGTGTGTATATATATATATATGTGTATATATATATATATATATATATATATATATGTGTATATATATATATATATATATATATATATGTGTATATATATATATATATATATATATATGTGTGTATATATATATATATATATATATATATATATATGTGTATATATATATATATATATATATATATATATATATATATATATATATATATATATATATATATATGTATATATATATGTATATATATATATGTGTATATATATATATGTATATATATATATGTATATATATATATATATATATATATATATATATATATATATATATATATATATATGTATATATATATATATATATATATATATATATATATATATATGTATATATATATATATATATATATGTATATATATATATATATATATGTATATATATATATATATATATATATATATAATTTGTTTTTTTGTGTGTGTGGGGGGGGGGGGTTATTGGAATGATCAAATTTCATATTATTGCATAGCTCCTAACGGTCTTTAATCTGGAGGGATTTGTGTTATAAAGGAAAAAACTTGCGCACTACTATGTGTAATTTTGTTTTTAAAAAATATATAAAACCATGAACCTACGGTGAATATAGTCAAATTAAACTCAGGGAAGAAAAAAATATATATAATAAATGTATGGTGACCATGAATTAGCTGCAACCATGTGTACCCAAAAAACTACGTAATCAAATGTCAAAGGAAGAAATAATGCCGCGTACACACGTTCTGACTTTTCGTCTACAAAAGTCCGACGGACGCCGACGGACTACAGCCGGCTGACAATCCGATCGTGTGTGGGCTTCCCCGGACTTTCAGCGGACTTTTCCAGCCGCAAATCTGACGGACTTTAGATTTGGAACATGCTTCAAATCTTTACGTCGTAACTCCGCCTGACCCAGAAATCCGCTCGTCTGTATGCTAGTCCGACGGACAAAAACCCACGCTAGGGCAGCTATTGGCTACTGGCTATCAACTTCCTTATTTTAGTCCGGTGTACGTCATCACGTACAAATCCGCCAAAGTCCGTTCGTTAGAAAGTCTGCCGCAAGTCCGCCAAAAGTCAGTCGAATGTCTGTCGGACGGGCTGTCGGACTTTTGTAGCCGAAAAGTCCGACCGTGTGTACGCGGCATAATAGGGCGTACACACGGTCGCACTTTGTTCGGACATTCCGACAACAAAATCCTAGGATTTTTTCCGACGGATGTTGGCTCAAACTTGTCTTGCATACACACGGTCGCACAAAGTTGTCGGAAAATCCGATCGTTCTAAACGCGGTGACGTAAAACACGTATGTTGGGACTATAAACGGGGCAGTGGCCAATAGCTTTCATCTCTTTATTTATTCTGAGCATGCGTGGCACTTTGTCCGTCGGATTTGTGTACACACGATCGGAATTTCCGACAACGGATTTTGTTGTCGGAAAATTTTATCTCCTGCTCTCCAACTTTGTGTGAAAATCCGATGGAAAATTTCCGATGGAGCCCACACACGGTTGGAATTTCCGACAACACGCTCCGTTCGGGCATTTTCCATCGGAAAATCCGACCGTGTGTACGGGGCATAAGAGTGGTGCGCTTATTTAATAACGTGCCATGAATTAATATACTTAAAGAATGAACATGATAAGTATCCAAAACATACAAATAAATAAATGTAAATAAAAGTCCAACTAAAGCCCAATGGTAGGAGTCAGTTCATATAGAGATAAAAATCTCATAAGAGCGACTTGATAGAAGAAAAAAACAGACAACACATCAATCCAAACATCGACTGTTACATTTATGAATTGGCCGCTCACCTCCAAAAATGACCCAAAGGTCAAACAAGGCTCATCAGATAGTCAGATAATGAATCCTGCTGATGGATCTGTAAAGACATCCAGGTCCCAAGTGAAGACGAAGAACTACGTCCAGATCTTGGTATCAAAACATCTTGGGAAACTCCATATGTAGAGTAAATGGCGCTCTTGAATGGATAGATTGATAGCAGTGCAGCCATTGACTCCTGCTGCTATCAATCAAATCCAATAAAGCGAGCGCCGTGGGGCGGTGCCTATTCCAGCATTCTGTGTCTATGGACGCAAATGCTGGATTCGGGAGCGCGGCCGCAAGGTAACCCCCAGGGAGAGCGCTTATCCTAGGGGGTCTACCGATGTGGGGAGGAGCCGCGAGCGCCATTGGGGGACCCCAGAAGACGATGATCTGGGCCACTCTGTGCAAAACGAACTGCACAGTGGAGGTAAGTATAATATGTTTGTTATTTAAAAAAAAACAAGGCTTTACAACCCCTTTAACACTTCACCTGTCAACAGAGGAACCGCACTGACAGCTGAATGAGTCGTCAGTTGTTAAGGATGCGAAAGCCCTGCTCCTTAACCACATCCCACCCGGCTTATACTAGAATGATGGCCAGGCAGGGGATCAGTTATCCTGATTGGGCCTCATATGACGTCCAGCAGGATAAGCTGCTCGTGGGCGCCTCTGAGGGCGCGCATCGCGGCGATCGGTAGTGCGGTGTGTCGCTCTGACACACTGCATCTATGATCTTGGTAAAGAGCCTATGATGTAGGCTCTTTACCATGTGTCCAATCACAGCTGGTCACATTGTAACCAGGAAGTGCCGTTTATTGGCTTTTCCTCTATTCACGCTGGGAATACGCGGGTAGAGGATAGGCGATCAGCGGCTCTTCTGACAGGGGGGGTCTGCTATCTATGATAATCAGCGCATTGATTATCAGTGCAGACCCATCGAGGATGCCCACCAGGGATGCCAACCAGTGTCCACCAGGGATTCTAATCAGTGCCCATTAGGGATGCCTGTCAGTTCCAACTCATCAGTGCTGCCTATCAGTGTCATCTATCAGTGCCCATCATTGTCTATTAGTGTCACCCATCAGTGCCACGTAGTAGTGCCCATCAGTGCCGCCTACATGTGCCCATCAGCACTGCATATCAGTGCTGCCTATCAGAGCCCATCAGTGCTGCATATCAGTGCCGCATATTAGTTTCTCATCATCAATGCCCATCAGTGCCGCCTTATCAGTGCCCATCAGGGAAGGAGAAATCTTACTTATTTACAAAATTTTATAACAGAAATGAAGAAAAACTTTTTTTTTTTTAATCAAAATGTTTAGCAAAAACCAAAAAACCCCAGAGGTGATCAAATACCAGCAAAAGAAAGCTCTATTTGTGGGGAAATAAATGATAAAAGTTGAATTTGGGTACAGTGTAGCATGACCGCGCAATTGTCATTCAAAATGTGACAGCTGAAAATTAGCCTGGGCAGGAAGGGGGTATAAGTGGCCAGTAGGAAGTGGTTAATGAAAGGAAATAGTTGGTATTTTGAAAGGACCACCCGTCTATTAGGTACACCAACAGGGCCCTCAGCTATTTGGAGACACCATGAAATGAGAAGCAAGTGATGCATTCGTAAAATGTCTGCCTTTATTAGGTGTGTTACAGCTTATATGTGGTTCAACATACCAACAGAAAGAGGGGAGGGGGGAGTGGTAAGTAAATGATTTGTATAGAAATATATAGTTATATGGCCATACAAGTCAGTGACCCCTTAAAATACATCATCATGGGTTAACACGGGTCAACGGGCCATCTGGTTATGAGTCATAAGCCATGCATCCTGTCCCATGGCCTACCAACCCACAATGATGTATATAGAGCACAGAGCTTGTGCAAGCATCTTTCTAAAGCCGCGTACACACGAGCGGAATGTCCGACAGAAAAAGTGTGACAGAAGCTTTTCATCGTCTATTCCGATCGTGTGTATGCTTCATCGGACTTTTTTTTCGAAAATTCTGGCGGACCTAGAAATGGAACATGTTCTAAATATTTCCGACGGAACCAATTCCTATCGGGAAAACCGCTCGTCTGTATGCTGTTCCGACGGACCGAAAACGACGCATGCTCTGAAGCAAGTATAAGACGGAAGCTATTGGCTACTGGCTCTTGAACTTCCTTTTTGTAGTCACGTCGTACGCGCTGTACGTCACCGCGGTCTGGACGGTTGGACTTTGGTGTGACCGTGTGTAGGCAAGACCGATTGAATGGAATTCCGTCGGAGTTCCGTCGGAGAAACCTTTGGAGTTTATTCCTACGGCTAAACCCGGTCGTGTGTACGCGGTATAAGCATTCTTTTATAGTTGCATATTTAAGCCACCTTGTATACTGAAATGGCAGAGCATGCCTTGGGCATATTACTACAGTTAATTGCCTTTTTTTTTTTTTAACATTTCAGCTGTCAGGGAAGGGAATCCCGCTGACAGCTGAAAGAACTGAGCCTGAAAGTATCAGTTTCAGGTATCGGCGCATTTGCACGAATTCTGATACTCGCGCAAATTCTCAGTACCGCCATCGGTGCGACCCTACATCGAACCCAGAAACGGAACTTGCGTTGCTGTGTGTTGCGGTAACAATTTACTGCGAATGTGCCCTCAGTGCGGTATTTAATCTCTTATTGTTGTAAACATGTAAGAAACACAAACACGGGCGCGTTTGCGCGTTGATCTGACCCCGGAGCGCCCAGGTTTCCGGCGAGGCGATAAGCGGAGTACATAGAATCGGAGGCCGCGGAGTCCCTGAGGGGGAGGTTGAAATTTCATTACATTAAATCTCTTATTACTCCGCCACCAGCGCCAGCGAATGAAAGAAACTTCTTGTATGATCGCGCTCTATCCGTGTTGATATATAATTAAATCCCAGCACTTTTATGATTCTAATTATATGGTAATTATAATTCGACATGTGGATTTATTTGAGCATCTTATTTTTAGTGGCGATGCATTTTTATTTTTTTTTTTGTCTTATCTGTGAAGAAAGAAAATGAGAATTTTATGGTGCTGCGACTCAGGTTGTACTGCGGAAATGATAAGGTAGTCAGAAAGGCTGAAATGACTATATATTAGTGATGTTATAGAGCCGGCCTCACCGCTGTACATTGCCGGTTATTATATACCAGAGATGCCTGGAGGAGGAATGACGGTGATTGATACCACCAACCGGCTGTGTGTATGAAAAGAGCACGTTAGGAGAGATAATGGCAACTTGCAAAACGGGTGGGAGGTCAAGTCATGATCATACCATGACACTGTCCCCTATAATATCGAATAGAAGAAAAGAAACTCCCAACATATTACCAACAGGGGGCAACGGGGAGCGAAAAAGCATCTACACTCACCTGCCACTTTATTAGGTACACCTAGTTCCGGGTTGAACCCCCTTTTTGCCTTCATTCTTCATGGCATAGATTCAACAAGGGGTTGGAAACCTTCCTCAGAGATTTTTTTCCATGATATTATATCATCACGACCCGAACAGAAAGCTCATCCCTATCGCTCACCCTTTGCAGTTATAACAGCTTCACCTCTTCTGCGGAGATTGAGAGCCAGGCCTTCTCGTCCAACATCAGTGCCTGACCTCACAAATGCGCTTCTTGAAGAATGGTCAAACATTCCCATAGACACACTCCTAAACCTTGTGGACGGCCTTCCCAGAAGAGTTGAAGGTCTTATAGCTGCAAAGGGTGGGCCAACTCCATATTGAACCCTACGGACTAAGACTGGGATGCCATTAAAGTTCATGTGCGTGTAAAGGCAGGCGTCCCAATACTTATGGTAATATAGTGTATCTCTAAAGTTTGCAAGTTGGTGACTCAAATGGTCAGATTTAAATCTCATGTCTGTGTTGGGCAGCCAGAGAAGGTAACACGATTAATTAAAACAATTTTAAAAAGCCTTGGCCCCCCATGTCTTCCAAGCAATAATGCAACAGAGGAAAGTAACAAAGCAGCAGCCTGTGAAATTTTGAGCAGTAGGAATGGGCTCAGGTGTGTTCAGATCGAACCCGTCAGGAAGCCGGCACTGCACACCGCCAATCATAGGCAGAATGTGTATGTGCAGCTACTGGTCGGGAAATGCCTCACTGCCTATGATTGGTGGTGTGCCGTGACGGCTTCGATCCGAACACGCCCGAGCCCATCATTATTGAGCAGCTCTAAATTATCAACCCTTGTTCCACTGATTACAGGAAAGCCAAACTAAGAACAGCCTGTTCTACACTAGGAGGGTGCTACACAGTTGTATGTACTACTCAATTATTTCTATCTTACAAGTGGCTGAGAATGGAAGTGTCCAAAGGCCGGTGTTCTGTCAAATTAGCCAACACGTCAGAAAATTCAACCACCTCACTTCCGGTTTCTTTAAACCATCAGTATTTGGAGATTTCGATGAATTGCTGTTTGGACACAACACCGGCGACCCTTTACAGTCCGCTGCATGATATTATGAGCAGAGATTGTTACTCGCTCTGATACAAACCAACAAAATGGCCGCCTCCGAGGAGTTTGCACGACTCCTTCATCAACACAGACAGTGCTTCTGACAGGGAAATCCCTCTTGCTGAGCCATTGTATTCTCCTGGTGGGGGGGGGGGGTGCAGATGGGGGAAACCGTCCCCGCTGGGAGAAGACAGTGATTATTGCTAGCGTCTATAGCAGTCACTTGCGATAATCGCAAGCCAATCCAGCAGGCTGGTTGTACCCAAGTTGATCAATCGACTTGGTACATATAATAATTTAGCTTGCCCGTTAACAGTTTGAATCTCGGCCAGTTCCTGATGAACCAGCTGAAATTCAACCCGTCAGTGGTGGCCGATGGAATTTTTTTAGTTGGGGGGGGCAGCCGACTGGTCTCTGAGTCAGTCAGTCAGTCTGTCGGTAGCACTTACCCCATCACCGGCAGCTTCCCCTGCTCGGCGGCCTCCCATTCTCCTGCTGTTCTCCTGCAGCCTCCCCTTCTCCGGGTCATCACGGCGGTGGCGGCTTCTGTTTCCTCCCTCCTTCTCGTCAGCCAATAGGGAGTCTTCCCTTTTCGGCCAATTGGAAAACGTGTCTCACACCCGCTTCTGATTGTCTGGATTGAAGATCAGTGTTTCAACAGTAAATATTCATTGCCTGTTATAACACACCTGGGTGGGATCGGAGTGCATCCTCTGCGACCCGAGTCCACCTGATTTTGAAGCATATTAGAGACTCTGGCTCTAATCAGGTGCTTAAAAAAAAAAAAAAAAACCCCGCCGCTTTCATTCATGCACCCGGTGCCCTGAAAGGGGCCGGAAGCATAAATAGGGGGAGGCCACGGCCATAGCTCCCAACTGTCCCTGATTTTGAGGGACTGTCCCTGATTTGGAGCAATGTCCCTCTGACCAGGCACTGACACTGAGGAGGATCGCTGTACACGGGACCCCCATATTCCCAGGACACATTGAACCAGGGACTTTTTGGATATTATCCGCCCGCTATGCAGCCTACAATTAAAGCTCTAGCAATACTCTGTCCCAAATACTTTTTATAAGCATTCACTGTCTATTGGTGGAGCCTTATCGCTGCCAAGCACATTTTTCTGCTATATAGATGTTGGAAACGCATTGTTTTTGAAGCCTTCCACCACTCCGGTCTGGCGTCCAACTGACACTTCCTCTGGTTTAATTGCCTCTTTTACTCTTTGAACATGGAATCATTCCAATTGAATTAAAACATACAGGCATGCCCCACTTTTAAGTACACAATGGGCTTTATTTACTAAAGCTGGAAAGTGCAAAATCAGGCTCACTTCTGCATAGAAACCAATGAGCTTCCAGGTTTTATTACCAAAGCTTAATTGAACAAGCTGAGGTTAGAAGCTCATTGGTTTCTATGCAGAAGTGAGCCTGATTTTGCACTTTCCAGCTTTAGTAAATAAAGCCCATTGTGTACTTAAAAGTGGGGTATGCCTGTATGTAAATATACTCAACTCTCAACCCCTGATGAAGGTATCAAAATACTGGAAACGCGTCGGGTATTCGGGTATACCACCCTTCGGAGAGTACATATGTCAATTTGTATTTCATTCTTTGTATTGGTGTTCTGTTTTTTTTGTTTGATGCATTTACGTAACGTGTAGACGCTATACTTCTTTTTATCCTAAGACCATATTCAATTAAAAGTTAGTTTTTATACCTCAGAGTTGGTGGTCTTTTAAAGTCCCATTTAGGGGGTATTTCTTTTTGTTTCGGTGCCCTGAAAGGGCAAATAGGGGGAGGCCGCGGTCATAGCTCCCAACTGTCCCTGATTTGGAGCAATGTCCCTCTGTCCCTCATTCCTCCTTATTTGTCCCTCATTTTGATCTGATCCATATAGATGTATATAAAACTTTTTATCTATCATAAAGTGTTTCCCAGTGCTAAACCTTTCATCTGATTTCTAAATTGCTGCATTTGTAAATTCCAAAAAGCCAATATAAAGGAATAGTAGTGGTAAAAAAAGCAATTGTGGGTTTAACCAATCTTTTACTTATTGTACAATTCTCCTTTAGGGGGCGTGACAAGGGGGCGTGTCCTATGCCTGCATACTTTTGCTGATAGGTGTCCTTCATTCCCATCTCAAAAAGTTGGGAGCAGGGGCGTAACTACCACCATAGCGACCCATGCGGGCGCTATGGGGCCCTCAGCCGAGTGGGGCCCAGTGAGGATGAGAGCACCGCCGGCACAGTCTCCGAGCCAGGGGAAGAGAGAGGAAAGGAAGAGGCGAGCTGTCCGTATCAGCAGAGAGTTGAATTTCCCGATGTAAGAGCTTTCATTAGAACTTCCAGTGTTCCCGGGGCTCACGTCACATAGCTCCACCTCTTGGCCCGGTGCCTTTGATAGACAGAACATCGATCCAATGCGGGACATGTGACGTCATCAAAGGCGTCGGGCCAAGAGGTGGGGCTATGTGACGATGAGCCCCGGGAAGACGGGAAATTCAAATGAAAGCTATTACAGCGGGCAATCCCGCTCTCTGCTGATCCGGGTGGCTTGCCTCTTCCTCTGCATAGGTGGGGCCGTATGTGGCACAGGCAGACCAGGCTGTATTGGGCACAGGTCACGCTGCATGGGGCACAGGTCACGCTGCATGGGGCACAGGTCACACTGTATTGGGCACAGATCACGCTGTATGTGGCACAGGTCACGCTGCATTGACACTAGGGGGCCCCATACAACATTTTGCTATGGGGCCCTTCTATTTCTAGTTACGCCCCTGGTTGGGAGGTATGGCCGCGGCGGCCGTACATAGTTTAATGCTATGCATGAATCTATCCATTACCATATAGGAAGGTGGAGTGGACAGAGGAGGTGGCGCCCGGGCACCCCTAATAGGCCGCCACTGCAAACCGTCTATGGCCAGCCTAAGGGGGTGACCGATGGAAATCCAGCCTTGGTTGTATGAGACATAGAGGCAGTTTTTCCATGGAGTGGATGAGGCCTATTCTGCACCATGTTGCACAATGGACAGGCAAAGTTTTGCAAGCAGACAGGAATCTGCAGAGTTCATATATTTGTCCAGCTCGCCCCGCAGCCCCCACACTGCTCATAAATCATACTTCTAAATGGAAGCCAGGCCCGGTTTGTACAAGTAATGTAAACACTTTAACTCCTGCTATTTAACCCCGACCATCCAAGACAAATAAAACATCCTTCTGAACCTTGCTGGGTGCTGAGCGCCAGAGGGGGGGGATCAATGACAAGTGGTGTGTCCGTGTCTCTCCCATTCTCTCTGCCTCCTTCTGTTGGCAACAAGTGCTGCCTTGTGTCATCCAAAATATGATCTGACGGTTTAATTTCACCGTGTAAGACGATCGGCGAATCTTTAGATTCTCATTTGCAGGAACCCGCCGTTTTTCTTGCCGCACGCCGCGTAGCTGGACGTGTCTTCCCTGCTGCAAGGCTTGGCTTAAGCCAGGAAATACAAATGTCTCCTCCAGCTTGCTCAGTCAGACAATTCATAGGGTGAACGTGATGGCGAACGCTAGACATGTGCGCAGCCAAAAGATTCGTTCATTTTTGTTTTCGTTTCAGTCGTTTATTATTTTTTTCGTTTTTTGGGGTCATTCGTCATGATCGCGATTCGTAAATTCGTAAATGGGTTCATTCGTACATTCGTAAATTCGTTCATTCGTACATTTGTACATTTGTACATTTTTACATTTGTACATTTGTAAATTCGTACATTCGTAAATTCGTAAAATCGTACATTTGTAAATTCGAAAATTTGGAAATTTGTAAATTCAAAGTTTGAAAATCCAAAAACCCGAAAATTCAAAAATCTGAAATAGTAACTAACTATTAAATTATAAGTATTGTAATTTCCTTTCAAATTTGACTGTCAGTGAACGTAACAAATACGAATTTATCCGAAGTTACGAATTATTCAAAACGAATGCTGCATCTAAACAAATGGAACGGAACAAATTAATAATAAATAATAATAATAAAACGTTGTTATTATTATTATTGTTATTTATTATTATTAATTCATTACTTTTAGTTCCATTCCGTTTTTTCAGATCATTCATAACTTCGGATAAATTTGTATGTGTTACGTTCACTAACAGCCAAATTTGAAAGGAAATTACAATACCTATAATTTACAAGTTACTAGTAATTACTAATAGTAAAATTATTATTAGTTAACTATTATTTCAGATTTCCGAATTTTCGAATTTACAAATTTACGAATTCACTAATTTACTAATGTACGAATGTCCGAATGCCCGAATTTACGAATGTCCAATTTTATCGAATTTACGAATATTCGGAAAAAATTTGTTAAACGGGTTTTCGTTAATTCGGATATTCCCGAATTAACGAATTTGTCGAAATTCGTTAAAAAACTAATTCGGAACGAAACGAATTGCACATGCCTAGAGAACGCACAGTAATGACAGCTTTTACATTATTATCTGATTGATGCGTTGGATTAAATAGCCAGAACTGCCCTTTCTGATCAATTTATACTACATTGGATTTGATCAAACTGGGTCAATCGGTCAGGGCAGAAATTATCGTTCAGATTTGCAGAAACCAGTGGCACTGAGATGCTTTAGTCGTGAATCCAATTGTATTGCAATTGATCAGATTATGAGATTGCAGGGCGAAAAGAGAATGTGATCCTTTCAACTTGAAAAACCCACTTCACTGTGTGTGTGCCATATCGATTGATTGGGTTACATATGTAGCACCCTCTAGTGTGCAACTAGTGTAGGTAAATTTACAGTGAGGAAAAAAAGGGTGACAACAGTTGGTGCGATTATTCACAAATGGAAGAAACACAAAATAACTGTCAATCTCCCTCGGTCTGGGGCCCAATGCAAGATCTCACCTCGTGGAGTTTCAAGGATAATGAGAACGCTAAGGAATCAGCCCAGAACTACCCGGGAGAATCTGTCAATGATCTCAAGGCAGCTGGGACCATAGTCACCAAGAAAACAATTGGTAACACACTAGGCTGTGTAGGACTGAAATCCTGCAAGGTCCCCCTGCTCAAGAGAGCACATGTACAGGCCCGTCTGAGGTTCTCTAATGAACATCTGAATGATTCAGAGGAGAACTGGGTGAAAGTGTTGTGGTCAGATGAGACCAAAATCAAGCTCTTTGGCGTCAAACATGGAGATGGAAACATTATGCTTTGGGGGTGTTTTTCTGCTAAGGGGACAGGACAACTTCACTGCATCAAAGGGATGATGGACGGGGCCATGTACCATCAAATCTTGGGTGAGAACCTCCTTCCCTCAGCCAGGGCATTGAAAATGGGTCGTGGATGGGTATTCCAGCATGAAAACGATCCAAAACACACGGCCAAGGCAACAAAGGAGTGACTCAAGAAGAAGCATTTGACGGGAGTCACTTCGGTCGGGGGGCCCGGAATCCCTTGGAGAGGTTGGGAAACCCTTGTTTCAGCTCCCCATGCACCTCCTATGTCTAAGTCAGCCTGTGTCTATTAGGAGTGACAGAGAACCCCAATCTGATCTGTACTAATCGAACTCACTGTACAACCACACTGGAATGGTGTGTATATATATATATATATATATATATATATATATATAGTGGGGACAGAAAGTATTCAGACCCCCTTAAATTTTTCACTCTTTGTTATATTGCAGCCATTTGCTAAAATCATTTAAGTTCATTTTTTTCCTCATTAATGTACACACAGCACCCCATATTGACAGAAAAACACAGAATTGTTGACATTTTTGCAGATTTATTAAAAAAGAAAAACTGAAATATCACATGGTCCTAAGTATTCAGACCCTTTGCTGTGACACTCATATATTTAACTCAGGTGCTGTCCATTTCTTCTGATCATCCTTGAGATGGTTCTACACCTTCATTTGAGTCCAGCTGTGTTTGATTATACTGATTGGACTTGATTAGGAAAGCCACACGCCTGTCTATATAAGACCTTACAGCTCACAGTGCATGTCAGAGCAAATGAGAATCATGAGGTCAAAGGAACTGCCTGAAGAGCTCAGAGACAGAATTGTGGCAAGGCACAGATCTGGCCAAGGTTACAAAAAAATTTCTGCTGCACTTAAGGTTCCTAAGAGCACAGTGGCCTCCATAATCCTTAAATGGAAGACGTTTGGGACGACCAGATCCCTTCCTAGAGCTGGCCGTCCAGTCAAACTGAGCTATAGGGGAGAAGAGCCTTAGTGAGAGAGGTAAAGAAGAACCCAAAGATCACTGTGGCTGAGCTCCAGAGATGCAGTCGGGAGAAAGTTGTAGAAAGTCAGCAATCACTGCAGCCCTCCACCAGAGTGGCCCGACGGAAGCCTTTTCTCAGTGCAAGACACATGAAAGCCTGCATGGAGTTTGCTAAAAAACACCTGAAGGACTCCAAGATGGTGAGAAATAAGATTCTCTGGTCTGATGAGACCAAGATAGAACTTTTTGGCCTTAATTCTAAGCGGTATGTGTGGAGAAAACCAGGCACTGCTCAACACCTATCTAATACAGTCCCAACAGTGAAGCATGGTGGTGGCAGCATCATGCTGTAGGGGCGTTTTTCAGCTGCAGGGACAGGACGACTGGTTGCAATCGAGGGAAAGATGAATGCGGCCAAGTACAGGGATATCATGGACGAAAACCTTCTCCAGAGTGCTCAGGACCTCAGACTGGGCCGAAGGTTTACCTTCCAACAAGACAATGACCCTAAGCACACAGCTAAAATAACGAAGGAGTGGCTTCACAACAACTCCGTGACTGTTCTTGAATGGCCCAGCCAGAGTCCTGACTTAAACCCAATTGAGCATCTCTGGAGAGACCTAAAAATGGCCATCCACCAACGTTTACCATCCAACCTGACAGAACTGGAGAGGATCTGCAAGGAGGAATGCAGAGGATCCCCAAATCCAGGTGTGAAAAACTTGTTGCATCTTTCCCAAAAAGACTCATGGCTGTATTAGATCAAAAGGGGCTTCTACTAAATACTGAGCAAAGGGTCTGAATACTTAGGACCATGTGATATTTCAGTTTTTCTTTTTTAATAAATCTGCAAAAATGTCAACAATTCTGTGTTTTTCTGTCAATATGGGGTGCTGTGTGTACATTAATGAGGAAAAAAATGAACTTAAATGATTTTTGGAAATGGCTGCAATATAACAAAGAGTGAAAAATTTAAGGGGGTCTGAATACTTTCCATCCCCACTGTATATTGTCTTATATTATGCTCTCTGTTGGGTCATTTGGGGTGTGGCTGTATTCCATTGTTCTATTGTTTGTGTCTGCCTTGGGAGCAACCTATTATGGGATGTATATGTCTCTGTGGATTAGCTATGAGAGGGGAGCGGGGGATTTCTCCAGCAGCTCCTCCCAAAGACAGTCTACTGATAAGAAGATTGACACCTGTGTCACGCTACTGGTGGAGCAAAAAGTCTACCCTGCCATGTTTCATTATGCAAAGGAGGGGGGCTTGTCTCCTGAGTGTGCCTCTGTGTACATGTATTTCAATAAAGTTTATATTCGAGCTTTGTAACTGAGCTAGTCTCGTCTGGTTCTTGGTTACAATATTCGGCTGTAAAATCTGACATCTGAAGGTTCAGATTGGAGGAAGTAGTATACTGACGGAAGCACTCAAGTGGAGTGTGACGGGGATCCGTTACAAAGCACATTAAGGTCCTGGAGTGGCCTAGCCAATCTCCAGACCTTAACCCCATAGAAAATATGCAGAGGGAGCCGAAGGTTCGAGATACCAACCATCAGCCTCAAAATCTTAATGACTTGGAGAGGATCTGCAAAGAGGAGTGGGACAAAATCCCTCCTGAGATGTGTGCAAGCCTGGTGGCCAACTACAAGAAACGTCTGACCTCTGTGATTGCCAACAAGGGTTTTGCCACCAAGTACTAAGTCATGTTTTGTGAAGGGGTCAAATACTTATTTCATTTATTAAAATGCAAATCAATTTATAACTTTTTGAAATGTGTTTTTCTGGATTTTTTTGTTGTTATTCTGTCTCTCACTGTTAAAATAAACCGACCATTAAAATTATAGACTGATCATTTCTTTATCGGTGGGCAAACGTACAAAATCAGCAGGGGATCAAATCATTTTTTTCCCTCACTGTATCAAGTTGACTCATGGTAGTTGTGTGAGTCGGGTCAGGTTACTCCAGGTCAGGCTGGAGGACTCTGCAGGGCAGGTCTCTAGTACCTCCCCCTTGTTCTGAAAGCTTGGAGAAGCTGCTGGAAGTTAGCGGGTGGAGGCCAGGAGGTCCTGATCTGCATACTGGAGGGAATCTGGCCAATCCCCAGGCAGAAGGCCCTAGTAGGGTGGCTTGATCAGCGTTTAAATATTGTGAACTCAAAAGATCTGAATCCCTTAAACAGAACAAATTTTTATACAATCGCATTGTCGATAGATTTGCCATCCAGGAGAAAGCACAATTGGAAGATCGAAAAGATCATTCGATACACCACACACCTAGCGATCATATCAAATTATCTACTCTCCTACATTGCATTTTCCATCCAGACCGATCAGAATAATTTTGATTAAAATGAGCTGCTTTGTCGGAAATCAATGACACAGTAAGTAGTAAGTGTCTTTTCGATAATTTATACAGCAGATCCAGTCATATTACCTGATTCAATGAAGAATGAAGAATCATTTGATCAGATCTTTATGGATATGGCGAGGTTCACACTTGTACTTCTGCATTTTCATGCATTTGTTATTTTTTTTATGTATTTATTCATGTGATTTTTCATGCGTGTTTATGCATTTTTTTTATGCACTCCCAATGAATAAGCATTCACAATGTTTTTTAAGGTTGCATAGGTGAGAACAGGTCTCATAAACAATAAGGCATTATTTACATAGACAACTTAAAGTGTTACTAAACGCAACAGTGCTCGTTATACTCATTGTGGAACCTAAGGGGTTAATCCTCTGCATTGTGTAAAAAGGCTGTTTGATCCTGTCTTCTCTGATCCTCCCTTTCTTCCACAGTCCCCAATCCATTTGCTGATAGAACAGAGCCTTGGAAGCACTCTGCACATGCTAAGTTTGGTGTGCAGTGGCAGCCCGTCCATTGGGGGCCCAGGGACACCGCCACCCCCATCTATGCATCCGGCCCCCTAATCTACATGCAGGGCGCCAGACGCATGGATTCCAATGAGGGTTTTTTTTTTTTTGAAGCACGTGATTAAAGGCTCTAAAAGGCTTAAAAAAGGGGATGGGCTCAGGGCACAGAGCACTGCGCCCTGAGCCCACCCAGGTGTGTGACAATAGCAAATGAATATTCGCTATTGTCACACTGATTCTCCTCCCGGCCAATCAGGAAGCGGGTCGTGAGACCCGTATCCAGATTGGCCAAAAGGACAAGCCATCCTATTGGCCTATGAGGACGAAAGAGGAGGAGGAGGGAGGAGACATACGGCCGCTGTGATGCTGAGGAGACGCATTGGAAGCCCGACTGACAGATCCGGGACATGGAGAAAAGTGAGGGGGGAGGCTGCCGCCGTTTCCACAAGCGGCGACCGGTGGAAATTTTTTTTGGACAGGGCGTCAAACACTATGCCACCCCCAACTCCTCTCCCATGCCCCAGTCGGTTGGTTGGTCAGTCAGTAGCACTTACCCCATTACCTGTGGCTTCCCCTGCTCGGCAGCGGCGGCCTCCCGTTCTCCTACTCTCCACGGGTTATCACTGCCACAGCAGCGGCTTCCGTTTTCTCCCTCCTCCTCGGTGGCCAATCTGGAGTCTTCTCTTTTCGCCCAATCGGAAAACGGGTCTCACACCTACTTCTGTTTGGCCGGATTGAGGATCAGTGTTTCAACAGTGTATAGTAATTTGCTGTTGTAACACACTCTCTGCCACCCGAGCCCACCCTATTTTGAAGCCTCTGGCTCTAATCAGGTGCTTAAAAAAAAACCCTGGCCACTGTAATTCATGCACCCGGTGCCCTGAAAGGGGCCGGTTGCATGAAAAGGTGGTGGCCACACCAGCCGTGGATAGATTCATGCTATGCATGAATCTATCCATTGCATATAAAGGGGTGGCCTGGAGAGAGGGGGGGCGCCCCTAATGGACGGGCCACCCCTGGTTACCACATGTCAGTCCAGGGACAGCACAGGGTGAGTGAGCTGGCGACCGGGGGGGCTGGAGCGATGGGGGGGGTCCGTAGTCAGGCCTGTCTGCCGCCCCCCAATCAATGGAATGGAGCACCAGCCGCCACTGTTGGTGTGTATTGCTAAAGAGTTTTTCTTTTTTTTTTTTGGGAGGGTGTATGTGATAAGCACAGGGCCAATCAGCACTGTCCAGACAGGGTCAGGGGTCATGCAGCCTTTAGTATCACTTTAATTCGAGTGGCTCCCACCTTGTGTTCTGAGTGGCCAAAGTTGAGTCCAGGGCCTCAGTCTCTTGCATTTTTCATACTATTTACACATGTGAATGTTCAGTTTGTAAAGCAATGCATACATTGTCAACACCTCTAACAAATAAGCAGATTTATTCAAGGGTGGGGCTGTTCTGCACCTCGCAGGCCGGATAAAGTATGGGGTGGGGCTTATATGCAAATTATAAAATGCACTACAACATATGCCCAGTTCTGTTGCATGTGAAGGGTATCTGTTTTTTTTCTGGCCTGTTCATGTAAATGTCCGTCTCGTACGGCACGTGTTCATGTAAGTACGTGTGCGTATTCATCTGCACGCACTTCGCTCCCCGCTCTCCTCATTTTGCTCTTTTTTTTTTTTTTCTTAGACACATGCTTATGTAAAGTGAAATGTTTTCTTTCATTAAACCGTTTCAGCTTAACCTCAAATCTCAGCGGTTTGTCCCTGGTGAGCAGCCCAGAATATGTTTCTCCTCCTAATAAATGCAAACACATTGAAGCTGTCATCTGCTAGACAAGCTATTGTAAAACTGGATTTTATGAGGCTTTCTTCCCCTCGTTCCCTGAGTTATGGACGGAGGAGAACAACTGCCCAGATACCCGAGAACAATGGGACGTACTAAGGGATCACATTGTGCGCACACCGCGCTGTTGCGGATTGGTCATCAAAGTCCAGCTTATCTGCGCTAATCCAAAGTGCCTGTCTGGAATAAAAATATGGCATTGATTCTCCAAATCTGCTTCTTATGTCGTGTTTTCAGGGCTGTGATGTGAAGGGGGGGACTGAGGACACTGATGTAAAGGGGGCTGTGATGTGAAGGGGGGGACTGAGGACACTGATGTAAAGGTGGGCTGTGATGTGAAGGGGGGGGGACTGAGGACACTGATGTAAAGGGGGCTGTGATGTGAAGGGGGGGGACTGAGGACACTGATGTAAAGGGGGCTGTGATGTGAAGGGGGGGGACTGAGGACACTGATGTAAAGGGGGCTGTGATGTGAAGGGGGGGGACTGAGGACACTGATGTAAAGGGGGCTGTGATGTGAAGGGGGGGACTGAGGACACTGATGTAAAGGGTGCTGTGATGTGAAGGGGGGACTGAGGACACTGATGTAAAGGTGGCTGTGATGTGAAGGGGGGCTGAGGACACTGATGTAAAGGGGGCTGTGATGTGAAGGGGGGGACTGAGGACACTGATGTAAAGGGGGCTGTGATGTGAAGGGGGGGACTGAGGACACTGATGTAAAGGGGGCTGTGATGTGAAGGGGGGACTGAGGACACTGATGTAAAGGGGGCTGTGATGTGAAGGGGGGGACTGAGGGCACTGATGTAAAGGGGACTGTGATGTGAAGAGGGAACTGAGGACACTGATGTAAAGGGGGCTGTGATGTGAAGGGGGGGACTGAGGGCACTGATGTAAAGGGGACTGTGATGTGAAGAGGGAACTGAGGACACTGATGTAAAGGGGGCTGTGATGTGAAGGGGGGGACTGAGGACACTGATGTAAAGGGGACTGTGATGTGAAGAGGGAACTGAGGACACTGATGTAAAGGGGGCTGTGATGTGAAGGGGGGGACTGAGGACACTGATGTAAAGGGGGCTGTGATGTGAAGGGGGGGACTGAGGACACTGATGTAAAGGGGGCTGTGATGTGAAGGGGGGGACTGAGGACACTGATGTAAAGGGGGCTGTGATGTGAAGGGGGGGACTGAGGACACTGATGTAAAGGGGGCTGTGATGTGAAGAGGGGACTGAGGACACTGATGTAAAGGGGGCTGTGATGTGAAGAGGGAACTGAGGACACTGATGTAAAGGGGGCTGTGATGTGAAGGGGGGGACTGAGGACACTGATGTAAAGGGGATAGTGATGTGAAGAGGGGACTGAGGACACTGATGTAAAGGGGGCTGTGATGTGAAGGGGGGGACTGAGGACACTGATGTAAAGGGGGCTGTGATGTGAAGGGGGGGACTGAGGACACTGATGTAAAGGGGGCTGTGATGTGAAGTGGGGGACTGAGGACACTGATGTAAAGGGGGCTGTGATGTGAAAGGGGGGACTGAGGACACTGATGTAAAGGGGGCTGTGATGTGAAGGGGGGGACTGAGGACACTGATGTAAAGGGGGCTGTGATGTGAAAGGGGGGACTGAGGACACTGATGTAAAGGGGGCTGTGATGTGAAGGGGGGACTGAGGACACTGATGTAAAGGGGGCTGTGATGTGAAGGGGGGACTGAGGACACTGATGTAAAGGGGGCTGTGATGTGAAGGGGGGGACTGAGGGCACTGATGTAAAGGTGGCAAACAAACAATAGGTTAATTTGGCGCCCTCTGGGTGAGGCTATACAAAGAATAATATATGGGAATGGGATCAGTACATTGGGCAAGTGCTCAAGTATTCAAGTCCGTGACATATAGTCCATGTAAGATTGTTAGGAATGGTTATCCCAAGAAGGCTGCCAGCTTACAGATACAAGAAACTCTGGAACATAAAAACAGAGACAAAGCAGCGCCTTCTAAGTGTAGCAGTTAAGACATTTAATGAACTAAAACCATAATGGGAACACTCACAAATGAGCGATTTTGAACAACATAGATATCGGTGTCATCCGTGCCGTCTCAGGAACTGCCTGGTGTCGCTAGCTGGAATGTCCGTGTATCTGTCCTTTGTCTGGTTACACTGGTGGAGCTCAGCACTGCCGGAAAACTGGGACAGGGATCGGCAATGCACTGGAACACGGCGGGGTGTCGTCACTTCCGGGTACAGGGTCAGCGGGGAGGTGCTGACCCCCTACCCGGAAGTTCCCGGGACGGCGTGGATGACACCGATATCTATGCTGTTCAAAATTGCTCATTTGTGAGTGTTCCCATTATGGTTTTAATTCATTAAAAGTCTTAACTGCTACACTTAGAAGAACTGTCTCTTGTCATTTTTAACATTTTTGACATTTTTTTTGTGAAATGGTAGGGGTACTTTTGTACCCCTTTACCATTTCACACAGGGGGGTGGGATGTGGGGGTCTCCTTGTTAAAGGGGGCTTCCAGATTCCGATAAGCCCCCTGCCCGCAGACCCCCCACAACCACTGGGCAAGGGTTGTGGGGATGAGGCCCTTGTCCTCATCAACACGGGGACAAGGTGCTTTGGGAGGGACCCCAAAGCACCCTCCCAATGCTGAGGGCATGTGGCCTGGTATGGTTCAGGAGGGGGGCGCTCTCTTGTCCCCCCCTCTTTTCCTGCGGCCTGCCAGGTTGCGTGCTCGGATAAGGGTCTGGTATGGATTTTTGTGGGGACCCTACCCCATTTTTTTTAAAATTTTGGCGCAGGGTTCCCCTTAAAATCCATACCAGACCTGAACGGTCTGGTATGGATTTTGAGGGGGACCCCCACGCCTTTTTTTTTTTTTTTTTTTAATTTTGGCCCGGGGTTCCCCTTAATATCCGTACCAGACCTGAAGGGCCTGATATGGAATTTAGGGGGACCCCCACTCCATTTTTTAAAAAATTTTGGTTCGGGGTTCCCATGCCGTTTTTATCAATGAACTTTTATGTGTATTGTCAGACTGACAATTCATATAGCCGCGAGTATTTTTAAAATACTTTTTTTCCTTTGAGATGTAATTTTGCTGTGAGACTGTTCTAAACACGGGAAACATGCGCCCCTTTACAGGCATACTATGGACAACCCCCAGTTACGAAATTTAAAGGAATATTACACTTTTATTGTTTCACTTTAAGCATTATTAAAATCACTGCTCCCAAAAAAACGGGCGTTTTTAAAACTTTTTTTGCATTGATCCATGTCCCCTGGGGCAGGACCCGGGTCCCCAAACACTTTTTATGACAATAACTTGCATATAAGCCTTTAAAATTAGCACTTTTGATTATTCATGTTCGAGTCCCATAGACTTTAACGGTGTTCGCACAAATTTTTTGCCTGTTCGCATGTTCTGGTGCGAACCAAAAAGGGGGGTGTTCGTCTCATCCCTGCTTCTATCCAAAGTCAAAGTGACACCAGAATGTATCCAAAAAATCTCTAATTTTGTTCCCAGTGCACTACATTGTGGTCTCATCATACACACTGGCCCCCCAGCTGTTGCTAAGCAAAATCTAGGCAGCTTGCAGGGAAAATGTCATTTTGTTTGGCTTTATAAATGCAATTATTGCTGCAGGAGATTCTAGACATGGTACAGATCTGCCACTTTACATGTAGACAACCCCCCCCCCCCCCCCACCCCACCAGGCACTATATTGGAAGGAATTTTTCATTTTTATGCTTTGACTTTAAAAATAAAAAAAATCACTGCTCTTTTAAAAATGACGTTTTTCACAAACTTTTATTTTTATTGATACATGTCTCCCAGGGCAAGGCCCGGACCCCTATAACCATTGTATGCCCAATTACTTGCATATAAGCTTTCAAAATGGGCACTTTTAATTTTTGACGTTCGGGTCCCATTGACTTTAATGGGGGTTCGTTTTTCGGGTCCGAACTTTCGCGGTGTTCGAAAGTTCTGGTGCGAACCGAACAGGGGTCCGTTTGGCCCATCCCTAGAGTCCAATACCCCTGGACTAGACCTAGGACAAACCTCAACAACCCTTTCAATTTCCATCCAACCAGACAGGCCCTGGTACTATATAGTTTTTGTAAATCTAACATAGATTATACATTTAGATTGTAAAGTGTGTGTGGTCACTTTCAGTCCCTCAAAATATCTTTAGATAAAAAGATAACAAAAGAAAATATAAAAAAATGATTTATAGTGCTGAAAACTTTGCCGTTTCCATTTTCCAAACTCAAATCAACTCCAAAGTGGAATGACATTTGAAAAAAAGGTGCAACTATCTAATGGCGAGTTGTTGACAAACGCACAGTTTACAGGAGCAGATGAACGATGAACTTGTCGCATATTTGCAGAAAGTAAGCTGAAAACACGCAAACAAGCAGAGAGGGTCAGACCCGGGACCGAGCAATAAAAATGTGTTCTACTCGCTCATTCAGCTCAAGGGCCAATTTAAATTCTTCTGACATTGCAGCGTTCCTTAAAAGAAACTCTCATTCTGCTTTCTGCGCATTCAATAATGTCAACATCATCCTTCAATACAGAGCCGACCGGGATCAGGAATGGAATGTATCCATTTCTGTGAATGCGGCACAGAGGTAAAAGTCAAGATGTGTCTGAGATCCTTTTATTCTACGGTACACAGAGATGGGATCAACAGGCTATTTTCGCACAAACATGTATTGTCATCGGGGACAAAACAATCACATAACTTCCCAACCCAGAGGAGCTTACACTTTAATGTCCCACTACAGTCACACACTATTATTATTATTTTTGGACATTTATATAGCTATTCCTCAGAGAAGACTGAGCCAATCACATCATCAAAGGAGCTTACACTCTAATGTTCCTTCATAGTCACACACTATTATTATTATACATTTATATAGTTCTGACATATACCGCAGTGCTGTACAGAGAACACTGAGCCAGTCACATCAGTCTCTGCACCAGAAGAGTTTACACTCTAATGTCCCCACCATAGTCACACACTATTAACCACTTGCCGCCTGCCCACCGTCAAATGACGGAGGGGGGGGGGGGGGGTGCGGCTCTCATGCTGGGACGACGTCCAATCACTTTCTTTACTTGCTGATGGATGTACGCATGCTTGTTTTTGTTTAGTTGTTGTTTATTTTTGTGTAAATATGTTTTTTATTAATAAGCTTGTATGATTTTTTTAATAACAAAAAAAAAAATTACATTCTAATGTCCCACCACAATCACACACTAATAAAATTGTTATACGGTTATATAGCTCTGACATATTCCTTAGTGCTGTACAGAGAACACTGAGGCAGTCACATCAATCTCTGCACCAGAGGAGCTTACACTTTAATGCCCCTCCAAAGTAACACACTATTATTATTATTATATATTTATATAGCTCTGACATATCCCACGGTGCTGTACAGAGAACACTGAGCCATTTATATCAGTCTCTGCACCAGATGCTTAGCTTACACTCTACTGTCCCTTTACAATCACACACTATTATTATTTTTATACATTTATATAGCTCTGACATATTCTGTAGTGCTGTACAGAGAACGCTGAGTCAGTAACATCAGTCTCTGCAGCAGAGGAGCTTGCACTCTAATGTCCCACCACAGTTACACACTATTATTATTATACATTTATATAGCGCTGACATATACCATAAAGCTGTACAGAGAACGCTAAGCTGAGCCATTACATTCAGGCTCTGTTCAGAATGACATACTGGATACATTGTGTGGGTTCACAGAGGTGGAAGATAATGTGTTTCTTCCTCCAGCGAGCATTTTAATGTTATCTGTGCAATCAAACGCTCCGGTATGTAACAAGAACGCAGCCATTTACATGTGTTCCTATCAGACTCGGCCATTGTTGCGTTGACTGATGGCGCAGTAGAGTAGATAGTAGACATGGCAGGGCACGAGGCTGAATCCTTCATGTGTCGGCAGGAGAGATCAGACGCCTCGTGTGCAGATTCACTTCTAAACGATCTCTTCATTTAAAACAAATTAAGGTTTTCTGCCGAGAACAATTGGAGCATCTCAACCCTAATCTCGTTCCAGGCCGATTATCTTTAACAATACCGGGTTTAGTGTTTGAAAACCTCCACTGCTCTTGTTAAATCTTTGCCTCCAGGGGAGCATTGTCAGGAAAACATTAGCCCTCTAATGTGCAAACCTTTAATTGTTTGCAAGTAAATTATATGCAGGAAAAATGTTAATTGCTGAGTGGATAGTGAGGCTGTTTAGTGTAGACTTCTTTCTTTTTTTTTTTTTTACTCTACTAATTTCTGCTCTTTCTTTCTGGGCACTATCGGCACACTGTACATGTCCCAACATGACCCTATGAATGGTAGCAAATAGCTCCTTACCTTCTCTCTACCTTGCTGCCCATGGGGATATCATTCCCTGCAACATCAAGAGAAGGGGGAGAACAATTCCCCTTCACTCCCTCGCCACTTCCCTGCTGTGAATAATTGGTTCACCCTCCTGGTTGAGGCCCCTGGGGCGCCCCCGCTGATTTGCCCGCAGCGGCTCCCGGAGGGGATAACTGTCGGATGGCTCGTGTGGCTCGGCACCACGCCACCATCATATGAACTCGAGTAAGTCCATTTGCAATCGATACGGGGTTTTTACCTCTACCCCCATTCGTATGTGCAATTACTATACGATCTAAACTTATACCAATATTTTTACTCCTAGATATATCAAGTGCTGGCTCCTGACGAGTGGCCCTCTAGCCACGAAACGCGTAGAGCTGCCATACCTACTGTTGCCCATCAATACCTATATTGCTTTATTAGCAAACCGTAAATTCTCATTCTATGAACCAAGAGGCCCGAGGCCTTGCAGGCATTACTATGTATTATGCCTTTACCCAATCCTAATTATGGTGCATTTTGGAAGATTATTTGTTTGCTATTTTATGCTGTAACCAAGATGAATTGTATCAACCATGCATTATCTTATTGTGTTTTTACATTTTATATCCTGTTTGTATTTCATGGCAATCATTAAATTCCCATCATGTTCACCAATTACCCTCTTGCAACCGCGTGATTCATTTAAAGTCCCACCCCTTTGTTCTCCCCTTTCTCTTGATTATTACAGGGATGGAAATGTGTGACCTTACTGGGCCACAATTTCAATTAAAGTCCAGAGGGATGGAAGAACTGACCTTACCAGGTCATGCCTTAACTTAAAGTCCCTAAAACCAGTCCTATTACTAATACTCATTCCCTCCAACATGACCCTCCATAAGGTAGACAATACTTTCCTCCTGGCCTTCCCTCTACCTTTCTGATTACACCCTCCACCAGAAGATCACATCTCCAACATGACCCTCCATAAGGCAGACAATACTATTCTCCTGGCCTTCCCTCTACCTTTCTGATTATACTCCACCACCAGAAGAGCACTGTCAGGTCATCGAAGCGGACTCTTGACGGAGACGTAAAAGGGCGCTGGCCGCTGAGGAGACATGACTCGGTTCCTCGAAGATATTCTGAAAAAGTTTCAAGAAGTCAGACAGGCTAGATACCACTGGATCATTCAGTTCCCACAGAAGGGCACCCCAGGCTAACGCCTCGCCGGATAGGAGGGACATAATATAGGCTACCTTTGCTCGATCAGACAGTCAGTTGTAGTGAATGTGTGGCTGCGACTGCAACTGGAATAGGTGCAGGCACTGGTTGTACTTGAGGTTGCTGACTCGGAGTTCCCAAGGAGACCTGAAGCTGCTCCAAACAGGAAGCCAGATCCTGGAGGAATCGCATCACCTAAGTCTGATTCAATTCCTGGGTCTCAAGTCTGCGGACTATGCCCTGCAATGGAGCATCTGCAGGAAGTGGCACATCAGCCGGGTCCATGGCAGATCAAACTGTCAGGTCACCTGAGTCCAGGTGACAGATGCACCCCGAGTCTAGAGTGCATCGTAAGGTAGTGGACCCTACGGCTGACTGCTGCGGATGGAGCTCTAGGATATACAGGAGAGCAAGTACTCTGTAGTACCTACACGGATGACACTGACACTTTATATATATATATATATATATATATATATATATATATATATATATATATATTTATATATATATACCGGTATATATATATATATATATATATACATACACTGTATAATGTTTAGGGGTTCTAAGTCATTTTCTAGCAAAAAAACCCCCCTGTTTTTTACTTGTAAACAAAAAGTGTCAAAATAGGACTGATCCTTAAGTGGTAGAGTACTTTGCTCTTGACCTTCTTTTTACCTTTCCAATTACAGTTTAGGTATGCTGTATTTTATGCATTGTGGTGGCTTACTATGGAAAATGAGGACAGTATGGGCTTTTGCTGTGTCCTCCCTACATGTGGTTATGGAAGATTACATATCTCACTAAGAGATATGAGGGATAAGATATTTGCCTTCTCCATCCTATATCATCAGAGCACCATGGCCTACTTAAACCTTCTCCTGAATGCAGAGGTATGTGCACTCAGTACTCATTTGACATTATGTGTGTTCAATACCAAACACTTTGGACACTCCTATACTGTTTTTTATCAGGCTATGTATATCCCTCTCTCGATACAATAGTTACCCAACCTTCATAAGCCTTGAGGAATCTGATATATCACTTGCACTAGTGGTCAGTGACTTTTCCGTGACCTCCAATAAAGTATATCTGCTATGTATTTTCTTGTATGCCTAATTCAAGGCAAATAAACTCAAATGGAACACTCTGCCATCTGCCCTTGGGCTACATACTACCTAAAGGTCAACTCATCTTAGCATCTCCGGAAAAAGTCTGTGGTAAGCTGGTCAGTTACTTTTCCAAGACCATCAAAAAAGGATATCTGCTCTGCATTTTCTTCTATGCCTAATCCAAGGCAAATAAACTCAAGTCGAACCCACTGCCATCTGCCCTTGGGCTACACACTACCTAAAGGTCAACTCACTTTAGCTTCTGTGGAAAAAGTCTGTGGTAAGGTGGTCATTTACTTTTCCAAGACCTCCAATAAAGGATATCTGCGATGTATTTTCTTCTATGCCTAATCAAAGGCAAATAAACTCAAGTGGAACCCACTGCCATCTGCCCTTAGGCTACACATTAACTACAGGACAATGTATCTTAGCATCCCTGGAAAAAGTCTGTGGCATGCTGGCCAAGATTATATGCAATTGCTCCAAACAAACATCTTGATCTATAGAGAAAGAGGAATAGAAAGAGGTAGAAGAGGACCTCATAGATGTGTTTATCTCAATGTAATGTTTTCAGCTTACCCCTGTTTCCCATAATGTGGATATTTGGTTCTAGAGGTAAAGATTAGGGCATTTCAGATCTGGAGGCACCATTACTTCTTTAGATCTGGTGGCACCGTTGGGTTGAGTATCTGGACATGTGTATGTATGACCTGTGTCAGTTTTGGACTTAACAAAATTATAAAACCAAATAAAAAGACGGGGCTTCCTGTGGCAAAGTGTCTTGTCTGTGATATCCGATATTTGATGTCTTTGTCATCCACGCTTATACAGAGTTAACGTCTTCCAGATGTGTCGGCCATGTTGTACAATGCTCCTCACATTCCCTCCCCGGGCCTCTTCTTCTCACCACTGGACCCTGGAGGTGACCTCTGCCACCAGCAGCCTCCACCACAAAGGGGAGCTCATCTGGGTTCAGTTTGCAGGAAGCTCTGCTAATTTTACCAACATGTGTTCCCAAACCCCTCTAGATATAAACGGGTTAATTGGAACAAAACTACGTTGGCACATGAGCATCCAATTTGACATGACCCGGCTCTGGTGATTATTAAATTTACCCAGAGTTGGGTCACTCTTCGTTCACATTGAAATCAAACATTGGAGAGCCTGTTCTCTCACATACCCCCAGGCGCTAATAGAGGGTTTTGCATAGTGTTTACGTGAACTGGATGCCAATGCTTTGCAAATACATCGTTCACGCGTCATAAGATGTGCAAAACATGCAAAGCTTGGGTGCCCAACTAACCAAGTTTTTTTGTTTCATCTACTGATGCATCTAAAAAATAATAAATAAACTCTTACTGAATTTCTAAATTCTTCATTAAAAGACAAAAACAGGTCTTTATAAAAATTGTGTTTGGCTTCTATACCTCTGAGTCACAGACCTGGGAGAAGCAAGCAGCCAATAAGAACAAAATAGCCCAATTATTGCTCCCATAACAGTTGACCTCTAAAACACTGTATATCACCTATTGGCCAGCATTTGTTGTTAGGCGGAATGGATGGTTTTCCCATGAATGGTGGGCAAATGACAATTGGCGAGGGGTCCCCCTTTACCATCTCACAGAGTGCATCAATTTGCCCATTAGAATGAACTGGCAAATCACAGTAAACATTTGCGGCAGATTGCCCAGATTTGCAGAAATGGATGGACAATAGGTACTTCTAGCGGAGATGGGGGGGAGGGAAATCAGTCAACACAAAGTGGATTTAAACATGCCTGCGGCAAAGATAGATCTATATGTATACAATAAGGGGAAAAAAATGAACACAAAGTAATAATAATAATAATAATAATAATAATAAAATACATTATTAATACAAATAATAATAATGGCATTGGAGAAATCAAAAATAATAGGTGCAGGTTAATTATCATTACGCATAATTGGGTGAACAATAGGTACTTCCAGTGGAGGGAATCCGTCAACAGTAAGTGGATTTAAACATGCCTGGGACAAAGATAAGGTAGGTCTATATGTATACAAAACTTTAAAAAATGAATAAAAAATAATGATAGTAACAATACTACAATATTAATGCAAAGAATAATAATAAAAACATTAAAGAAATCAATGATATTAATATGTGCAGGTTAATGTTAATTACGCATAATTGGGTGGACGATAGGTACTTCCAGTGGAGGTAGGGTGGTAGGGGATCAATTAACAGTAAGTGGATTTAAACAAGCCTGGGACAAAGATAGGTTTATATGTATACAAAAGGGGAAAAAAATGAATAAAACATAATGATAATTACAACAACAGCAACAATAATAATAATAATAATAATAACAAAATACATTATTAATACGAATAATAACTACTACTTGCCACCCGCCCACGGTAGACTTATGCCGAGTACACACGGTCGGACTCTCCGACGTAAAATGTGCGATCGGAGCTTGTTGTCGGAAATTGCGACCATGTGTAGGCTCCATCGGACAGTTTCCATCAGAATTTCCGTCACACAAAATTTGAGATCTGGTTCTTAAATTTTCCGACAACAAAATCTGTTTGCGTAAATTCCGATTGTGTGTACACAATTCCAACACACAAAGTGCCACACACGCTCAGAATCAAGAAGAAGAGCCGCATTGGCTATTGAACTTCATTTTTCTCGGCTCGCCGCAAGTGTTGTACGTCACCGCGTTCTTGACGTTCGCAATTTTCGACAAGATTTGTGTGACCGTGTTTATGCAAGATAAGTTTGTGCCAACATCCGTCGGAAAAAATCCATGGATTTTGTTGTCGGAATGTCCGATCGTGTGTACAGGGCATTACTGTGGGTGGGAGGCACATGCAAACCGGATAACGTACCTGCTCATTGTCAGCAGCAGCCCACAATACACACATTACACATTGTTAAACACGCACTAAAACCGGACAGTACAAAATCCGGCATAGAAACCAATCAGCTTCTAGGTTTTATTGTTAAAGCTTAGTTGAACAAACTGAAGTTAGAAGCTGATTGGCTGCCATGCACAGCTGTACCAGATTTTGCACTCTCCAGTTTTAGTAAACCAACCCAAGTAACACTATAAGTCGCTGATCACCGCCATTACAGTATAGTATCTATAGCTGCGTGAATTTCATTACATATATATATATATATATATATATATATATATATTTTTTTTTTTTTTTTTTTTTTTTTTTTTTTTCCCCAAAGACATGTAGCAGAGTGCACTTTGGCCTATATTTATAAAGAAATTCGATTTTTTGATTTTTTTTTTTTTTTTTTTATTGGATATGTTTTATAACAGAAATTAGAAAAAGTCATTTTTTTCCCAACATTTTTGCCCTTTTTTCATTTATATGGCAGAAAATAAAAAACTCAGTGGTGATCCAATACCACCAAAAAAGCTCTATTTGCGTGGGGAAAAAAATGATAAATTTAATTTGTGCACGACTGCGCAATTGCCAATTAAATTAGCACAGTGCTGAATAGCAAAAAAATGCCCTGGTCATGAAGGGGGTAAAAACTTCCGGAGGTCAAGTGGTTAAAGAAATACATCAATATTATTATTATTATTAATAATAATAATAATAAAAAAAATAATGCTAAAAAAGAAAATATAAGCCAAAAAGGGTCAGACTTGATGGACCACTTGGTCTTTTTTGTGTTGTTTCGCTACGTTTCTATTTCATTTGAAAAAAAAAAAAAATAAAGTATGTTACATTTCCATATTGATGTTTTATGTATGTAGAAGGATGTTTTCCAGTAATATGATCACTTACATGAAGAAGGAATTATCTCCTCTGATACAGTCCAGGTTCTGCGTCTGTGCGGAGTATTGACTTTGTGCCATCGTATGGAGGAAAGTATTATCAGGTGTGTGAATGTCTTCCTGTGGATTATAATGGGATATAACATTGTAACTGTGTTCTAATCCTCCGTACAATGATCCCCTTCATCCCCGCCATCAGCCTTTCTTGGAATTACCCCGTTATACCCCGTCCTTCTCCCCGCCGACGGCTTTTATTATAATTACTTCCTGTAATGGATGATTTTCTATCATAAAATCTGTTTATTTTAGCCTGGATATCGTGAACATAGAGATTTGCGGAAATATGGTTAGTGGGGACATATGGAGTTCTATTCAGGATGTTTCAGTGAAAAGAGAAAATAAGACTTAGGATGGCAGACCTTACCTGTTCCCTGTACAGTATATTTTGTAGCTGTACATGTTAAAAGGATCGACTTCGTGAAAATAAATGATAGTTATGTTGTATACTCCTGATCTCTGTGGGTAGTATATAATATGTGTATAGGAACAGTCCTATATGTTCATCGTAAGTACATGATCTGCTCCCTGCTTAGTAGGCCAGCACAAGCATTGTGTTTTGCTGGTCCTCTTATCTCACTGCAAGTCTATTAGGCGGGGTTCATCTGAGTAAACACAACAGACTCTTGCAGTCTCTAATTATTATTATTATACAGGATTTATATAATGCCAACAGTTAACGCAGTGCTTTACAATATAAAAGGAGACAATACAATAAAATACAAGAGGATTAAGAGGGCCCTGCTCAGAAGAGCTTACAATCTAATAGGGTGGGGCAGGTGGTACTAAAGGTTGTAACTGTTGGGAATGAGCTGAAGGAAGTGGTAGAAGATTAGTTGGAGACGTGATGGGATTTCCTGAAGAGATGAGTTTTCAGGGATCGCCTGAAGGTAGCAAGAGTAGGGAATAGCCAGACCAGTGGAGGTAGTGAGTTCCAGAGGATGGGAGAGGCTCTGGAGAAATCCTGGAGACGAGCATGAGAGGAGGAGATGAGAGGGCTTGAGAGTAGAAGGTCTTGAGAAGAGCGGAGAGGACAATTTGGGTGATATTTGGAGACAAGATTGGTGATGTAGCTCAGGGCAGTGTTGTGAATGGCTTTGTATGTTGTGGTTAGTATTTTGAATTTAATTCGCTGGGTGATTGGGTGCCAGTGTAGGGATTGGAGGAGAGGGTTGGTGGTCAGTGTAGGGATTGGAGGAGAGGGTTGGTAGACACTAAGCGGTTGGTAAGGTGGATAAGTCTGGCAGCAGCATTCATGATAGACTGAAGAGAGGAGGAGCCTATGGAGAGGCAGGCCAATGAGAAGGGAGTTGCAATAGTCAAGGCAAGAGATAACAAGGGAGTGAATGAGGAGCTTGGTGGTTTCATTTGTTAAAAAATGACAAATTTTAGAGATGTTACGGAGGTGAATTCTACAAACTTTTGACAACAATTGGACTTCGGGCAATGACAAGTCAGAGTCTAGGATTACACAGAGTACCCTGGCGTGAGGGGAGGGACTGATGGTTGCATTGTTGATTTTGATGGAAAAGTCATGGAGGGGGGCACGGGCGGGGAATATTAATAGCTCAGTTTTTTGAGAGATTTAGTTTAAGGAAGTGGTGCGACATCCATGCTGATATGTCAGTTAGTAAAGTAGTAATGCGAGAGGAGACTGAAGGAGTGAGGTGAGGATTAGACAGATAGATTTGGGTGTCATCGGCATATAAGTGGTATTGGAAGCCATGGGCGGTTATCAAGTGACCAAGGGAGGAGGTGTAGATAGAGAAGAGAAGGGGTCCAAGAACCGAGCCTTGGGGGACCCTCACAGAAAGGGGCAATGGAGAGGAGGAGACAGAGTTGTAAGTGACACTGAAGGAGCGCTGTGATAAATAGGCAGAGAACCAGGATAGAGCAGAATCTCGGAGGCCAAGGGAATGTAGTTTATTGAGAAGGCGCGGATAGTCAACAGTATCAAAGGCCGCAGAGAGGTCAAGTAGTAGAAGTATGGAGTACTGGCTGTTGGTTTTAGCAGTTAGTAAATCGTTAGCGAGTTTTAGTAGGGCAGTTTCCGTGGAGTGCTGCGAGCGAAAGCCAGACTGTAAAGGGTCAAGAAGGTTATTTTCACTAAGTTAGGAGCTAAGATGGTTGTAGACTAAGCGTTCTAGAAGTGAATGGGAGCAATAAGATGGGTCTTAAGTTGTTTAGATTGGTGGGGTCCAGTGAGGGCTTTTTAAGAATGGGTGTGATCTGCGCATGTTTTAGAGGGGAGGGGAAGGTGCCACTAAAGAGGAAGAGATTGAAGATGTGAGTGAGGGAACATAGGATAGAAGAAGAGGGTGACCGTAGTAGTAGCCAATTCAAAAGAGGAGAGTGTTGAATGTGTTGTTAGGCAAGGTATGTTGGGTGGGGAAGATATAAACATAGTGGAGGTGTCCTCACGAATTGCATCAATCTTGTCTTTGAAGTGATTGGCAATCTCTTGGGCAGTGAGTGAGTTAGTGGGTAGAGGGGGTGGGGGACGAAGCAGAGAGTTAAAGGTTGAGATGAGCTGATGGGGACTGGATGACGAGTATTAATAAGAGAGACAAAGTAGGCCTGTCTGGCAGCATGGAGGCAGGAATTGTATTTTAGAAGGGCAGATTTATATAGAGTGAAGGCTTGCAGGCATTTGGTTTTACGCCACAGTCTTTCAAGAGCATGACAGTGTCTCTTGAGATTTCTAGTGTTATAGTGAAACTAATGAGGTTGTGATCAGAGAGAAGAAAGGGGGTGTTTGTGAGGTTGCCAGGGTTGCAGAAATGGGAGAATACAAGGTCAAGGGTATTACCATTGGAGTGAGTGGAAGTATATGTCCATTGTGTTAGGTCAAAAAGATGAGGTTAAGTCGAGAAATGTAGCTGTAGTTGGGCTGTTAACATTGACAGGAATGTTGAAGTCACCAAGAATGATCGTAGGTATTTTAGAGGAGAGAAAGTAGGGTAGCCAGACAGCAAAGTCATCAAGAAAGCGCGGTACCGGTCCAGGAGGCCAATAAATTGCCAATAAATTGCTGCAATCCTCAGAAAAATAGGAGAAAACAGACGAATACAGTGCATCTCAAAAGAACAGAGGGATAGAGAGGGAGGGATAGGAAGGACTTGGAAGGTGCTTTGTGGGGATAGAAGGAATCCAACTCCACCTCCTTTCTGTCTGTTGGGTCTGGGGGAGTGAGTCCAATGGAGACCACCTTGGGAGAGGGCAGCAGGACTAGCTGAGTCCAAATTTTGAAGCCAGGTTTCGGTTATGGCGAGTATGTTAAAGACATGAGAGATGAAGAGGTCATGTACAGATGTTAGCTTGTTACAGATGGAGTGGGCGTTCCAAAGGGCGCATGAGATAGGTGGGCTGCTTTGAGGAAGCAGGGGGATAGAAATTAAACTGAGTGTATTACGGTGGTTGCCAGAGGAGGAGGGGTATTGGATATGTGGCTTGCAGTTGGAAAATGGCAGACCAGGATTAGGAGAAATGTCACCTGAGACTAGGAGAAGGAGGAGGGCGAGGAAGGCAAGATGGGAGTGGGATGTGCATGAGCGTATGTGTCTCTTTCCCTCTTTTTCACCTTTTCTCTTCTCTTCTCTTCTCTTCTCTTCTCTTCTCTTCTCTTCTCTTCTCTTCTCTTCTCTTCTCTTCTCTTCTCTTCTCTTCTCTTCTCTTCTCTTCCCTTCCCTTCCCTTCCCTTCCCTTCCCTTCCCTTCTCTTCCCTTCCCTTCCCTTCCTCTTTCTCTCTTTTTCTCTTCCCTTACTCTCTTTTTCACCCCCTCTCTCTTCTTCTCTTCTCCTCTTTCCTCATTCTTTCCCCTTCCTTCTTTCCTTCATTACTTCCTTCTCCTCTTTTTCTCCTTGCTTCTTTTGTTTCCCTCGCTTTCTTTTTTTTTTACTCCTTCCTTCCCTTTCCTTCATTTCTTCCTGCCTTGCTCCTCTTCCATCTCTTCTTTTGATCTTCCTTCTTTTTTTGTGTTCCTTCCTCTTTCCTTCGTTCCCTTGTCATTTTCTTTCTTTCTTTCTTTCTTTCTTTCTTTCTTTCTTTCTTTCTTTCTTTCTTTCTTTCTTTCTTTCTTTCTTTCTTTCTTTCTTTCTTTCTTTTTCCTTTTCCCCTCTCTCTCGTTCTCCCTTCCTTCCTAAACACTTTTTTTTTTTAATTAAATCTTTTTATTAAATTTCTTAATAGACAAACAAAACAAAACACAACAGGACATCATACACACACTGAACCAAAAATATAATAATACAATTTCAAAATCCAGTATATCAATTATTAATCCAAAAAAAAAAAAAAACACTTGATAAACACTTGATATGTCTAAACACATTTGCAAAAGCACGGCTTTAGGCGCATTTTGAACACTGCTTTATCCTGCCAGGAACGATTGAGTACTGCCCTTGGTACTTTTTTTTTTATTTCCACTAACATACAATTTTTCAGGACAAGCTTTTGGGGTATGTCCCCTTCTACAAGGTCCCAGCAATACTGATATACAAAAGTTTTAGAATAATGTTACAAAAAGAGATCATTTTTTAGAGTAAGGAAAAAAACAAAACAAAAACAAAAAAACAATTACAAGCACAAATGTACATGGTTTTATTACCATTGAAAGATAAAAAGAAGAGGGCGCACCAGCCTTGTGCATTATCCCAAGATAATTTATTAATAAAAAAACTATTTAAAAAAACGACTCATGTGGAAAATGATTGCTTGTAAAAACTACCTGTTTGTGGCAATCAGTCCTGGAACCGATAGTCTCCAGATAGCAAGGGGGAAGACATCAGGACACCTGCTGGCTGATGCGTTTCAAAGGAGTACCTTCTCCCTCAGAGCCTCTTGGTGGCTTTTGGTGGCTTTTACAAGCAATCATTTTTCACATGCTTGTGAGCAAATTGTTTTTTATTAATAAAAAATCTTGGGATAATGCACAAGGCTGGTGCGCCCTCTTCTTTTTATCTTTTTTTTTTTTTTGTGACTATTAGGATATCCCTTATCCTTGAGGGCAGCAAGGCCAAAGAACCTATCCCTTGAGTCATAGATCACCCGGTCATCACACTAATGGGCAAGAGTGTTTGTTTGCTATTATTTTATTACCATTGCCATGTACATTTGTGCTTTTTTTTCCATAATGATTTTTATTTAAGAGAAAAAGTAACATACAGCGATTTTGAACAGTAGTTGTATGGTTAAAAATTGGTAATACAGATTCACGTTATAAGTGAGATTCATTTAACAATGCATAAACCTTGAGAACATTGGTCCAGTTCCGAATCATTGTACGGGTCCATGTGGACAACAGCTAAGAGCAACAAGTAACTCAAACAAAAGAATCATTTAGAGGTCTATTTGTTTATGGATATAGTGGTCATGGTCATTGGTTTCTAAGAGGTAGAGGAGTCGGTTGTGGTTTAGGTTAGATCCATCGCTGGGTGAGATTGGTAATAGATCGGGTTCATGTTGAATGCGATGAAATGGGCTTAAGTGGTGTATGCATGGTGGTCTTTTGAGAATGGCTTAGTCAGGGGAGTAGGGGAGGGGAGGAGGAAAGCTTGAGGTAGGGAAGTGTAGGGGAGGGAAAAGAAAAAAGGGGGAGAAAGAGAAAGAAATAAAAAAAAATTAAAAGGGGGGGTGGGGGTGGGGAAGGGTAGTTGGTAGGGTTGCCACCTTTTCTTCAAGCCAAACTTGAACACTTTAGCAGCCTGGGACACCTTTGGGTGCCACCAAGTAGAGTAGTAATGCAGTGCTCATAGCAGGCTACAGCGGACAGTGGGTGTGGCCAAATTGCTCTTGCTGACATCATTGCCCTGCCTCCTAATGATGCCAAACCTGCCCCCAGACAGCCGCCTACAGCTCTCGGACAGCAACAGATTTGTGTGTGACTTTCTTGGTTACTTGGGGAGCCACAACCCGGTCTGAATAATGTGTCCGGGTTTCAGTCTGACTGAAACCCGGACACCTGATTCAAAACCCGAACTGTCCGGGTAAATCCCGGACAGGTGGCAACCCTAGTAGTTGGTCATCTTCTACTTCTCTCTCTATCAGCTAACCTAATATGTGTCACTCCTTAAAGAGGAAGTAAACCCTGATGGGTTTTACTTCCTCTTTTGCTCCCTGCAAAGCCTGCAAATTAAAAGCATAATAGGCTAGTATGCATCGTATACTAGCCCATTATGTGACACTTACCTGCAAACGAATCCATCGCTGTCCCCTGTGCAGGCTGCGTCCATCTTCGCGCCTCTTCCTGCCGGGGGCCGCGGACTCCGGCTCTGTGACTGGCCGGAGCCGCGTGACGTCAGTAACGGCACACGCTGGGGAAAGAAACGGGACGGAGGTGCGTTTTCTTCACAGCGCATGCGCCGATTGCATCATCGGCGCACTACAAGTAAAATATCTCCTAAACGGTGCACATTTAGGAGATATTTCCACTACCTATAGGTAAGCCTTATTCTAGGCTTACCTATAGTTAAAAGTCACTAGGGAGGGTTTACAACAACTTTAATGGGATAGGATCAAGGGAACAGTTTATGTGACATTAAAGGGGTTGCAAACCCTCATGTTTTTTTCACGTTAATGCATTCTATGCATTGAGGTGAACAACCTTCTGTAGTGCTGCAGCCCCCCAGCCCCCCCCCTTTTTATTTACCTGAACTCTGTCTTTCTCTAGCCAGGAACCAGCACACCTTCGTGTCCTGATTGGATAGATTGATAGCAGCGCAGCCATTGGCTCCCTCTGCTGTCAATCAAATCCAATGATGCGGACACCGGGGGGGCGGGGCCGAGTCCTGAATACCCACAGAAGCAGGACCCGGGAGGGCGCCTGCCTGGGTGTCCACCAAGGAGAGCTCTTTTCCAACGTGAACACCTGATGCGGGGAGGAGCTACCAGGGCCGCCTGGGGGACCCCAGAAAAGAAGGATCGGGGCCACTCTGTGCAAAAGGAACTGCACAGTGGAGGTAAGTATGACATGTTTGTCATGTTTGTTATTTAACCGCTTGCCGCCCGCTGGCTGTCATATGACGCCCTCGCCTTCCCTAGCCACCAGGGGGCATGCACGTGCCCGCCATGTCACTGGGCGCCCGATGTGCATGCCCGGCACCCGCGATGTCCGCCGGGCACCCGCGATTGCCCGGTAACACACAGATCCACGTCCTGTCAGAGAGGAGAGGAGACCGATGTGTGTTCTCAGTATAGATCAACACCGATCGGTCTCCTCCCCTTGTGGGTCCCCTCCCCCTACAGTCAGAAACACTCCCGAGCAACATAATTAACCCCTCGATCACCCCCTAGTGTTAACCCCTTCCCTGCCAGTCACATTTACACAGTAATCAATGCATTTTTATAGCACGGATCGCTGTATAAATGTGAATGGTCCCAAAAATGTGTCAAAAGTGTCCGATGTGTCCGCCACAATATCACAGTCACGATAAAAATCACAGATCGCTGCCATTACTAGTAAAAAAAAAAAAAAAAATAATAAAAATGCTATAAATCTATCCCCTATTTTGTAGACGCTATAACTTTTGCGTAAACCAAAATCAATATACGCTTATTGCGATTTTTTTTTACCAAAAATATGTAGAAGAATACATATCAGCCAAAACTGAGGAAAAAATTTGTTTAAAAAAAAAAATGGATATTTATTATAGCAAAAAGTAAAAAATATTGTGTTTTTTTCAAAATTGTCGCTCTTCTTTTGTTTATAGCGCAAAAAATAAAAACTGCAGAGGTGATCAAATACCACTAAAAGAAAGCTCTATTTGTAGGGAAAAAAATAATAAAAATAAAAAATTTCATTTGGGTACAGTGTAGCATGACCGCGCAATTGTCATTCAAAGTGTGACAGCGCTGAAAGCTGAAAAATGGCCTGGGCAGGAAGGGGGTGAAAGTGCCCGGTATTGAGATGGTTAATAAAAAACAAAAAAAACGAGGGTTTACAACCCCTTTAAGGGGGTATTGTAATTATTTGGAGTCAGAAAGTTGGGTAGGATGGTTCTATTGGCTGGCTTTTGTGCTTTTTTGTGTTTGTTTATTTTCTTGTTTTTTGTTGTTTATTTTTTATTTTTTCCCTTCCTTCAGAGATTATCTCTTTTTGTAACCTTCTGCTAAAACGTTTGTGAATCAGTACTGCTGGGACTTTGAAGAAGGGGACATACCCCGAAAGCTTGTCCTGAAAAATTGTATGTTAGTGCAAACTGTTGGCGCTATATAAATCCTGTATTATAATGATAATAATAATAATAATAATTATAAAAAATAAAAAAAAGGTCATGGGCAGTACTCAATTGTTTCTGTTGCAAGTGCACTAATACATCTACATTCACCTCCTGCCGGGAGAAAGGCGATTAGAAGAGTTGCAGCGTGCACGAGGCCTTAAGTGTTGGAAGGTCGCCTGTAATAGTTGATGGGAATGCCGCTCCCTCCACACATTTATCATCCTCGGACTCTGCGATTACAAGTTACAAGACATCTTAGAAGAGAGCGTCTGTTTGGGGAACGGCGGGTGGCCTGTCACTCCTGCTGGTGGCTGAGAGCCGGACTCCCTGCGCCGCGCGGCTCGTACTTGTGCAGGCAGGGCCGTGGTGACAGATAGGCAGACTGGAGTCTTTGTTCCTCAATATCTTCTCCTGGCAGGGAGCTGGATCTCACCCGACAGAGTTTCCTTTCCCATGGACCCCGGACCCTGCGTATTGACACAACTGTCCTCCACATTGGCTGACAAAGGACGCCCGGTGTGTGAATGTCGGAGCCGCTGACAAGCTGAACAAACCGCAACATCTTCACCGGAGGAGGAAAACGACGCAGACCCCAAAATTCTATCCCAATCCGTCTCAATCCAATCAATCGTTATTTGGGATCCGATCCTGATCACTATCCGTAAGATCAATAACCACTTCAGCCCCGGAAGGATTTACCCCCCCTCCCTGACCAGAGCAGTTTTTGCGATTCGGCACTGCCTCGCTTTAACTGACAATTGCGCGGTCGTGTGACGTTGCACCCAAACAAAATTGACGTCCTTTTTTTCCCACAAATAGAGCTTTCTTTTGGTGGTATTTGATCGCCTCTGCGGTTTTTATTTTTTGCGCTATAAACAAAAAAAAATAGCGACAATTTTGAAAAAAAAAAAGCAATATTTTTTTACTTTTTGCCATAATAAATATCCCCAAAAATATATAAAAAAATATATTTTTTCTCAGTTTAGGCCGATATGTATTCTTTTACATAAAAAAAAAAAAAAAAAACACAATAAGCGTATATTGATTGGTTTACGCAAAAGTTATAGCGTCTACAAAGTAGGGAATAGATTTATAGCATTTTTTAGTATTAATTTTTTTTTTTTATTAGTAATGGCGGTGATCTGCGATTTTTATCGTGACTGCGACATTATGGAGGACACATCGGACAATTTTGACACTATTTTGGGACCATTTATACAGCAATCAGTGGTATAAAAATGCACTGATTACTGTATAAATGACACTGGCAGGGAAGGGGTTAACCACTAGGGGGCGATGAAGGGGTTAAGTGTGTCCTAGGGAGTGATTCTAACTGTAGGGGGGATGGGCTCACTACAACATGACAGTGATCACTGCACCCGATAACAGGGAGCAGTAGATCTCTGTCTTGTCACTAGGCAGAACGGGGAAATGCCTTGTTTACATCTCCCCGTTCTTCCGCTCCGTGACACGATCGCGGGCACCTGGCGAACATCGAGTCCGCGGGACCAGCGGTCACGGGCATGGAGCGCGCACGCGCCCACAATGCCACATCTTAAAGGGGGACGTACCTCTACGCCGTTTTGCCCACCCCTGCCATTCTGCCGACATATATCGGCGGGCGAACGGTCGGGAAGGGGTTAATCTGCAGGAATTTATTAGATTGGTATCAGACCCAAAAGCAAACATTGATTACATCGTATTTCACCAATTACCTAGATGTGACGGCTGCATTCGTTTTCAGTTTTTAGGCTTTCTTTCTTCTATTTTCATCTGGTGATCCAGCCAGCATGTCTGTTGGTTTTCGACAGAACAAGCACTCCAGCAGATGTAGCAGTTACAGGGATGGGACAAATGATTTAACACTGGCAGGGGGTGCTTACAATGATCAGCTTTTTTTTATTCATGTAAAACCTTTATCCCAAAAGGAGAAAACAGTTTGCTGTAACCAATTATAAAGTGTGAGCTGGAGTTGGGCTTCAATTGGTTAGAGCAGTGATGGTGAACCTTGGCACCCCAGATGTTTTGGAACTACATTTCCCATGATGCTCTGGCACTCTGCAGTGAAGTTGAGCATAATGGGAAATGTAGTTCCAAAACATCTGGGGTGCCAAGGTTCACCATCACTGTGTTAGTGTATCTAAATCTGTTGATACATCTAACACTCCCCTCCCCTTAGACTGACCGGATGCATCTGTCTGCTGTGCCCCCTGTGCTCCTTCATCCAAAGTGGGAGCGCTCTAATACAGGAGGTGCGTTACTGGCCAGATCACCAGGTGAAAACAGAGGGGGGAAAAAAGGGGTAAAAAAAGAAAACTAATGCAGACACCACATCTAATGATTGGTAAGCTCACAGTGTGCAGTGAAATCAGAGACAATTCAGTCCAGGAGAGGAGTCGGTGCAACTGTGCAAGACTGAAGGGAAAGATAATTCCTATAGTTTGAGTCGTTCCCGGTACTGGTTATGTACTACAAGTGACACCCAGATCAGTCACATTGCTTGGCAAAAAAAGAAAAAGGAAAAAAATGGCCGACACGCAATTTCATTTCAAAGTCATTTTTGTTTCTCTGATCTAATAACCCAAAATCTCTCATTATGCTGCGTTGTCATAGATGAGCTGAAAGCTGAAATTCGGCTTGCAGGGGGAGTGTCGGCTTTATAAGCTGATAGGTGGGACCTGTCACTGCTACTCTCTCTCCTTGTCCAGGGTGATTGGTCTTGTCTCCGCCCCCCTATAGTTTTCTGTAGAGGGTGGAGTCCTCTGAGACCCTCCCACAACTCTGCTCTCTTTCCTTGTCCAGGGTGATTGGTCTTGTCACGGCCCCCCTATAGTTTTCTGTAGAGGGTGGAGTCCTCTGGGACCCTCCCACAACTCTGCTCTCTTTCCTTGTCCAGGGTGATTGGTCTTGTCACGGCCCCCCTATAGTTTTCTGTAGAGGGTGGAGTCCTTTGGGACCCTCATACAAGTCTGCTCTCTTTCCTTGTGCAGAGTGATCTGTCTTGTCTCTGCCCCTCCTCTAGTTTTCTGTAAAGGGTGGAGCCTGCTGGGTCCCTCCCACAGCTACGCTCTCTCTTCTTGTGCAGGGTGGATGGTCTTGTGTCTGCCCCTCCTATAATTTTCTTTAGTGGGTGGGATCTGCTGGGCCCCTCCTACAACTCTGCTCTCTCTTCTTGTGCAGGGTGGATGGTCTTGTCTCTGCCCCTCCTATAGTTTTCTTTAGTGGGTGGGGTCTGCTGGGCCCCTACAACAGATCTGCATACCTCCCAACTTTTTGAGATGGGAATGAGGGACACCTATCAGTAAAAGTATGCAGGCATAGGACACACCCCCTGCCACGCCCCTTTAAAGGAGAATTGTACAAAATAATAGGATTGGTCAAACCCCTATAGTTTTCTGTAAAGGGTGGAGCCTGCTGGGTCCCTCCCACAACTCTGCTCTCTTTCCTTGTGCAGAGTGATCTTTCTTGTCTCCGCCCCTCCTATAGTTTTCTGTAGAGGGTGGAGCCTTCTGGGACCCTCCCACAACTCTGCTCTCTCTAAGGAGGGTGCAGAGTGATCTGTCTTGTCTCCGCCCCTCCTATAGTTTTCTCCCTCCCACAACTCTGATCTCTATCCTTGTGCAGGGTGATTGGTCTTGTCTCCGCCCCTCCTCTAGTTTTCTTTAGTGGGTGGGATCTGTTGGGCCCCTCCCACAACTCTGCTCTCTCTCCTTGTGCAGGGTGATTGGTCTTGTCTCTGCCCCTCCTATAGTTTTCTTTAGTGGGTGGGGTCTGCTGGGCCCCTACAACAGATCAGCATGCCTCCCAACTTTTTGAGATGGGAATGAGGGACACCTATCAGTAAAAGTATGCAGGCATAGGACACACCCCCTGCCACGCCCCTTTAAAGGAGAATTGTACAAAATAATAGGATTGGTCAAACCCCTATAGTTTTCTGTAAAGGGTGGAGCCTGCTGGGTCCCTCCCACAACTCTGCTCTCTTTCCTTGTGCAGAGTGATCTTTCTTGTCTCCGCCCCTCCTATAGTTTTCTGTAGAGGGTGGAGCCTTCTGGGACCCTCCCACAACTCTGCTCTCTCTAAGGAGGGTGCAGAGTGATCTGTCTTGTCTCCGCCCCTCCTATAGTTTTCTCCCTCCCACAACTCTGATCTCTATCCTTGTGCAGAGTGATTGGTCTTGTCTCCGCCCCTCCTCGAGGTTTCTTTAGTGGGTGGGATCTGTTGGGCCCCTCCCACAACTCTGCTCTCTCTCCTTGTGCAGGGTGATTGGTCTTGTCTCTGCCCCTCCTATAGTTTTCTTTAGTGGGTGGGGTCTGCTGGGCCCCTACAACAGATCAGCATACCTCCCAACTTTTTGAGATGGGAATGAGGGACACCTATCAGTAAAAGTATGCAGGCATAGGACACACCCCCAGCCATGCCCCCTATAGTTCTATAGTTTTATGTAGAGGGTGAAGCCTTCTGGGACCACCCTCACACAACTCTGCTCTCTTTCCTTGTGCAGAGTGATCCGTCTTGTCTCCGCCCCTCCTCTAGTTTTATTTAGTGGGTGGGATCTGCTGGGCCCCTCCCACAACTCTGCTCTCTCTCTCCTTGTGCAAGGTGATTGGTCTTGTCTCTGCCCCTCCTATAGTTTTCTTTAGTGGGTGGGGTCTGCTGGGACCCTACAACAGATACCTCACAACTTTTTGAGATGGGAATGAGGGACACCTATCAGTAAAAGTATGCAGGCACAGGACACACCCCCTGCCACGCCCCCTTAAAGGACAATTGTACAAAATAATAAGATTGGTCAAACCCACAATTTCTTTTTTTTTACCACTACTATTCATTTATATTGGCTTTGGGAATTTACAAATGCAGCAATTTAGAAATCAGATGAAAGGTTTAGAGCTGGAAAACCCATTTTGATAGCTAAAAAGTGCATTTTATATACATCTATATAGATCAGACCAAAATGAGGGACAAATGGGGAGGAATGAGGGACAGAGGGACATTGCTCCAAATCAGGGACAGTCCCTCGAAATCAGGGACAGTTGGGAGCTACGGATCTGTCCTCTCTCTATGTGCAGAGTGGCTGCTCTTGTCTCCACCCAGTCCTCTAGTTTTCTATAGTGGGTGGGGTCTGCCGGGTCCCTCCCACAGCTCTGCTCTCTGCACAGGCTACTTTTACAAGGTGATATCTGGGTTTGCAGAGGCATTTGGTGCACGCAACTGGATTTCTATTCTTTGTGGCTATTGAGGAATATTATGAAATATGAAAGTATTGTGTCCGGAGTTCACCTTCAACACTTTTTATCTATAGATGACATAGTGTGTTTCATACGATTGGCTGGTGCCGGATAAGATCGCAGGAAGGCAGCACGAATGGAGCTAATAAGCACCCCGGTAGCCCTCCTGTAGAATTCAGCCTTTTGTAGATTTGTAAGGAAGTGATGATCAGCGGAGACCTTCTGTAAAATACATTATTAATTCCTTTTATGAGCTTTTAAACCCTCCCGGCTGCGGTTCTGCAGATTTCAGCCTTGAACGCTGATTTCCCTTCTTTTTTTTTTGGAGAGACCAGCACAGAGAAGAAACTTTCCAGACCTCATACAGCGGGAAAGGCGTTTATGAAAAATTAGGAATGTCAAGGATCTCCGAGACGACTGCGGATTGCGGGGTGCAGACCGCAGACTGGGGGGGGGGGGGGTCAGTTCATGAGCACCAGTCTGGGCTGACCGCAGAGAGGCTGAGAAATGAGCCCCCAATATTGTACTGATCTTCATTCCGATGGAGGATAAGATGCAGACCTTTCTAGGCTACACTGGGAAATTCACAGAGGTTTTCTTCCACTAAAACTGCATATACATTTGTTCTGTGTGAGTGGGGAAACATTGAATGTTTTTAAGTTATTTCCTCTCCAGGTTGGATGTCATTCATTCATTCGCAAATAAAGTGAATCAGAAAAATACCACATTATAGCCACTAGATAGAGCTGACAAGCATAGTAAACCCTCTCCTCCAATCCCTACCCTGGCTCCCAATCATCCAGCAAAATAAATTGAAAATACTAACCACAACATACAACAGCCATTCACAACTCTGCCCCGAGCTACATCACCAATCTTGTCTCCAAATATCACCCAAATCGTCCTCTCCGCTCTTCTCAAGACCTCCTACTCTCAAGCTCTCTCGTCTCCTCCTCCCATGCTCATCTCCAGGATTTCTCCAGAGCCTCTCCCATCCTCTGGAACTCGCTACCTCCACTGGTCCGGCTATCCCCTGCTCTTGCTACCTTCAGGCGATCCATGAAAACTCAACTCTTCGGGAAAGCCTATCACATCTTCAACTAATCTTCTACCACTTCCATCAGCTCATTCCCCACAGTTACAACCTTTTGTACCACCTGCCCCACCCTATTAGATTGTAAGCTCTTCTGAGCAGGGCCCTCTTAATCCTCTTGTATTTTATTCTATTATAACTGTATTGTCTCCTTTTTATATTGTAAAGCGCTGCGTAAACTGTTGCCGCTATATAAATCCTGAATAATAATAATAATAATCATAGGCGTGCGCAGCCTATTGCATTAGGGTGTGCACCCTTAAGCTCAAACACACATGCGCGTGCGGATGTCTACATATATATGACCTCGGCACATTGATCTCCCTGCCGTCACAGTGAAAGAGAAGAGCATAAACACTTCTCTTATGGCAGAACCAGTAAGAGGGAGATCTTTCCCCTGTTTCTGCTGCTAAACAGAGCGATAACACTAATGTGCACAGGGTGGTTAGGGTGTGCCTGGGCACACCCGGCACACCCTGTGCGCACGCCTATGATAATAATAAATAAGTATTTGTTTCCTGTGATCATAAGCTTCATCTAGTGGCCATAATGTGATATTTTACTGATTCACTCCATTCTGTATGAAGAAAAACATACAACCTGGAGAGAAAATATCCTAATAACTCTTAATTTTCCCCTGATCGCACATCCCCCCTTTTATCCTCATGCACCTCTTCTACAGAATCCTGACAGTGATCATTGGAGGAGTTATGCAGTGGTAGCGGATCATTTCTGAGAGCTGTGTAGGCTGCTGCATCTTCCAGAATAAACGGCATCTCCCATGATTCAATTAGTCAAGGGTGTAGCTGTTGGGTGGGAAATAGGCGTGACTATCCATTGATTGGCAAGCTAGCTAGAGCTTGCTATTCCATTCTGTAAATGGTTCTAACCATACCTACTCTGATGTCAGTGTGCCCTGCTGTAGTTGTGGCTGAAACAACAGGAAGCAAACAGAACCGTCTTTGCAGAAGGGAAGCTGCATCATTAACCCACTCAGAGGAAGAAGACCTCTAGCTTCTGAGATGTATGGTGCCCGTTTGTTATCGAAAAACACCTGCTGCCTGCCTCAACCTCTACCTGGACCTGAATTCTTTCTCGCCCGACTCAACCCCTGTCTGGATTTCTCTACTCTCTTGCCTGCTGCTTGCTTCCACCCCTGCCTAGACCTGACTGTTCTCTCGACTGCTGCCTGCCTCACATCCTTCTCAGACCTGACTACTCTCTCGTCTGCCCCCTTCCTCCCGCCTCGACCCTGTTCTGGACCTCACTTCTCTCTCACCTGCTGCTTGCCTCCACCTCTGCCTAGGCCTGACTGCTCTCTCATCTGCTGACTTCCTCGACCCCTGCCTGGACCTGACTACTCTCTTGCCTGCCTCAACCCCTGCCTGGATTTCACTACTCTCTCGCCTGCTGCTTGCCTCCACCCCTGCCTAGACCTGACTGTTCTCTCGACTGCTGCCTGCCTCAGCCCCTGCCCGGACCTGACTACTCTCTCGTCTGCCACCTTCCTCCCGCCTCGATTCTGTTCTGGACCTCACTTCTCTCTCACCTGTTGCTTGCCTCCACCTCTGCCTAGGCCTGACTGCTCTCTCATCTGCTGACTTTCTCAACCCCTGCCTGGACCTGACTACTCTCTTGCCTGCCTCAACCCCTGCCTGGATTTCACTACTCTCTTGCCTGCTGCTTGCCTCCACCCCTGCCTAGACCTGACTGTTCTCTTGACTGCTGCCTGCCTCACATCCTTGCCAGACCTGACTACTCACTCGTCTGCCCCCTTCCTTCCGCCTCAACCCTGTTCTGGACCTCACTTCTCTCTCATCTGCTGCTTGCCTCCACCTCTGCCTAGGCATGATTGCTCTCTCATCTACTGACTTCCTCGACCCCTGCCTGGACCTGACTACTCTCTTGCCTGCCTCAACCCCTGCCTGGATTTCACTACTCTCTCGCCTGCTGCTTGCCTCCACCCCTGCCTAGACCTGACTGTTCTCTCGACTACTGCCTGCCTCAGCCCCTGCCCGGACCTGACTACTCTCTCGTCTGCCACCTTCCTCCCGCCTCGATCCTGTTCTGGACCTCACTTCTCTCTCACCTGTTGCTTGCCTCCACCTCTGCCTAGGCCTGACTGCTCTCTCATCTGCTGACTTTCTCAACCCCTGCCTGGACCTGACTACTCTCTTGCCTGCCTCAACCCCTGCCTGGATTTCACTACTCTCTTGCCTGCTGCTTGCCTCCACCCCTGCCTAGACCTGACTGTTCTCTTGACTGCTGCCTGCCTCACATCCTTCCCAGACCTGACTACTCACTTGTCTGCCCCCTTCCTTCCACCTCAACCCTGTTCTGGACCTCACTTCTCTCTCATCTGCTGCTTGCCTCCACCTCTGCCTAGGCATGATTGCTCTCTCATCTACTGACTTCCTCGACCCCTGCCTGGACCTGACTACTCTCTTGCCTGCCTCAACCCCTGCCTCTATTTCACTACTCTCTTGCCTGCTGCTTGCCTCCACCCCAGCCTAGACCTGTCTGCTCTCTCATCTGCTGCCTGCCTCAACCCCTACCTGGACCTGACTACTCTCTTGTCTGTCGTTTGCCTCCACCCCTGCCTGGACCTGACTACTCTCTTGTCTGCTCCCTGCCTTCACCCCTTCCTGGATCTGGCTAATCTCTTGCCTACTGCTTGCCTTGACCCCTGCCTAGATTGCACTACTCTCTCACCTGCCGCTTGTCTTAATCTCTGCCTGACTATTCTCTCGCCTGTCTCAACCACTGCCAGTATCTGACTATTCTCTCGCCTGCCGCTTGCCTGCCTCTTGCCTAGACCTGACTGCTCTCTAAATTGCTGCCTTCCTCAGCCTCTGCCTGGATCTGACTACTCTCTCACCTGCCACTTGCCTCCACCCCTACCTAGATTGCATTACTCTCTCACCTGCCACCTATTTCAATCTCTGCCTGTAGCTGACTACTCTCTCGCCTGCCCCAACCACTGCCAGTATCTGACTACTCTTTCTCCTGCCGCTTGCCTCCACCCCTGCCTAGACCTGACTGCTCTCTAGGCTGCTGCCTGCCTCAACCTCTGCCTGGATCTGTCTACTCTCTCACCTGCGGCTTGCCTCCAATTCCACCTAGGCCTGACTTCTCTCCCGAAAGCTGCCTGCCCCAACCACTGCCTGGACCTGACTACTCTCTTGCCTGTCGCCTGTCTTTACCCGTTCTGGACCTGACTTCTCTTTCACCTGCTGCTTGCCTTCACCCCTGCCTACACCTGACATCTCTCTCATCTGCCACTTGCCTCCACCCCTACCTGGACCTGACTACTCTCTTCCATGCCTCAGTCACTGCCTGTACTGACTACTCTCTTGCCTGCCACTTGCCTCCACCTCTAACTAGACCTGACTGCTCTCTCACCTGCTGGCTGACTTGACCCCTTCCTGGAACTGACTAATCTCTTTTCTACTGCTTGCCTCCACCCCTGCCTAGACTGCACTACTGTCTCACCTGCCATCTGCTTCCAGTTCTGCCTTTCATTTAATTTCAATAATAAAAAAAATATGTACATGCACATAAACAATGCTGGGTATTCTTATGAAAACCACAATTGCACCACATTTATTAGGCGAGAGTAATAATTCTAGGGACATCATTAATGGTTAACGCCAAACTGATGACCTGTAAAAGCTTTTAACACATTGCCTACAGACAATTTTGGGTACTGAAGTTTGTTGCGGTTTCAAAGGTGCACACAATTTAAAGGCTTGAAATGTTTGGTATCTAAATACTCGACGCAACCTCATCTTTTATATTTTACAAAAAAATGGGTCATATACGGGGGCAGAATGACCATTTGGGCACTTGAGCACTGCCCGAGGGCCCGGGGACAGTAGGTGGCCCTATGAGAGGCTCTGTCACAGCACCGCTACTTGTTGCAGAGCACCGATAATACTACATCAAACATTTCTACACAGCTGTCTCTGTACATGGTGCTCTCCTCAACAGTGTCCTATCAGTTCCAGTAGATGAGTGACATGTGATGGTCTCCCCATCCTCCCTACACACACAGACCCCCTAACCTGAAGACAGGATGGAGACAGCACAGAGAGCTCTGTGCATGGCAAGCCCCATCCCTCCTCTGCTGCCTGGCCTCTGGGATCACAGCCCCAGCTCTGCAGCCCTGATTTCCCATTCATTCTGTTGTATCCCCTGCTGGGATGATCCAAAGATGATGCTGTTTGTGGATGGAGGATGATCAACTGCATAAAAGAATATTGGATCCCATACAGTTCACACAGTGCTGTAAGATGGATGTGGCAGATTTAACACAACAGCTCTAGATCCTGGCTGCCTAAACCAAGGGGAGAGTAGCCTGGGGCCATAATTGTGAGTAGCAGACATAATAATCACCCCCCCCTCCTTTCTCGCTCACCTGCCCCCTCTCTCACCCTCCCTCTCTCTCACCGCCCTCTCTCTCGTACCCCTCTCTTACCACCTCTCTCTCTCTCTCTTACCTGTGTGCAGTAAAATTAATCATAGTGTGTTTTTTTCCCTGAAAATATTGGGTCTGATAACATGTTGCGCTAATACCTTGTGATGCAAAAAATTGCAACTACTAGGGTCTCTACTTTGTTCTCCAGGGTCTCTACTTTGTTCTCCAGGGTCTCTACTTTCAGAAAATGTAAAGTTTTTGAGTTTTAAAGAGGACCCTCCACCCCCTTTCCATGTCCCTACTCTATAAACAATTAAAACTGAATAGGGGGGAAATAAACAATTATACCTACCTATACCCTTGTGACTTTTTATTCATACTTACCTAATTTTGTCCTACCTTTGTGCCCTTTCCTGCACCACCATATTTAAAATGCTTGTGACACTGCGCATACGCAAGATGAAGCAGGTATGATACTACAGGTACCTATTGGGGGGGGGGGGCAAACCTCAAAAAATCTCAGGAAAGTATTCCCTCCCTCAACCCCAACAGATGCCTGTAGTGTCTCAGCGCATGCGTGACGTCATGCGCTTTATCTCGTGCATACGTTGTATGACAATACCGTAGGTATGGGATTTCACTGAAGGCAGTGGTGACGTTGCATTTCCAGGGGGCATCAATGTATCCGGGGTTCCGTCACCACTGCCTTCAGGAAAACCAGGAAGTAGAAGGAAAAAAAAGGAAAATTACATAAAAAATAAAAAAAATATTCAGCAGGGAAAAGGTACTTTATTTTATTTATTTTAATTTTTTTTACTTTTTTCACTTTTGACAGATTTACTAAATGCAAACACAGGTGTTGAAAAGAAAAAAAAATCACAAATTCATCGAAAAATGTTCCTAATTGCTTTAGAAAGAACAGAATACAGGGCACCCGGAACGCTCCAGCGCCCAGTTTGGGCGCGTTCACGCTTTGTGAGTTTTTGTTGACCCCCATCTCTTCTCCTGGGCAGAAGCCACCGCCGGTTCTCTATACTCCGGATTATGATTTCATCTTCTTCTGCCAGGTAAAAAAAAGTTTAGCATCCTCGCAGGATGTGCCGGGTCGCCGAGTCTCCTGGCAGCGCTGAGTTATTGTGGTAACCTTTAAGAAGCGTGCGGCGGTGTGTGTCGCAGGAACGGGGCAATCACCTCCACCGCGGGTCACCCGGCGCGCAGATAAATCTGGGCAGATGCAGAAGTCGGCGCAGCGCGGGGACAGTGCATAAATAACGGCCTTTATTGCCGATCCCAAAACACTGAAGGCTTAACTGGGAGCATTACTTCTCCTCGTCATAATACGGAGAGGAAATTTACAACATCCACCCCGCAGTTCATATGCAAAGAGACGCCAGAGAGACCTTCAGAGAAACCTGAAGAGCTTTCGCTATTCGCCTTCTCAGGTGCACATGAAGGGGTGCAGGGGGATCAGAAAAAGCACCTGTAGCGCCTTTTGCGACAGAAACATTCACCACAGCACATGAACCAATATATATATCTAATTATTAATATTAAACTGTTGGCGCTATATAAATCCTGTATAATGATACCACTACTACTTCTACTACTACTACTACTAATAATAATAAAAATAATAATAATAAATAATATTATCACTCTTTATTATAATCAAGACTTTTTTTTCTTTTTGCATTATCATACTAAATATTTTTTTTTCTTTGTCAATAAAATAATATTAAATATATCATATTTTTTCTTTTTTTAATATTATGTTCAAGATGTATTTATTTTTTCTAACTGACTAGAAAAATATTACATCAACCTTGAAAACTGGGGATTAAGGGGGATCAGTAAAGAGCACCTGTTAGAATTTAGGACAGAAACATCCACCATAGCACATGAATAATATTAGGAATATAGTATCTATCTATCTACAGTACACACTGTATATACTATATATATATAGATATCT